>NW_026068186.1:550358-551255 GCF_014885135.2 Alexandromys fortis
GGCCACACCTGCTTGTTTCTTAGGTCCATTTGCTTGATAAGCCTTTTTCCCAGCCCTTTACTCTGAGTAGGTGCCTGTCTCTGTGTTTGAGGTGTGTTTCTTGTAAACAGCAGAATGTTGGATCCTGGTTTCGTATCCATAATCTTAGCCTGTGACTTTTTATAGGTGAGTTGAGCCCATTGACATTAAGTGATATTAATGACCAGGGGTTGTTAACTCCGGTCAAATTTTTAGTAGTAGAGTTCGTGTGCATCCCTTCTTTGAGTTGTGTTGGTGAAGGGTCTCTAGATGTCTAAGTTATTGTGATCATTGTTGGACTCCTTGTTTAGTGATTTTCCTTCTATTACTTTCTGTAAGGCTGGATTTGTGGCTACTTATTGCTTAAATTTGTTTTTATCCTGGAAATTTTTTTTTCTCCATTTATAGTGAACGAAAGCTTGGCTGGGTATAGTAGTCTGGGTTTGCAACCATAGTCTCTTAGTATTTGCAGTACATCTATCCATGACCTTCTGGCTTCATGGTTTCCATAGAGAAGTCAGGTGTAAGTCTGATAGGTTTACCTTTGTAAGTAACTTGGCCTTTTTCCTTTGCGGCTCTTGATATTCTTTCTTTATTCTGTATGCTTTGTGTTTTGATTATTATATGGCGAGGGAATTTTTTTAATCCAGCCTATTCGGTGTTCTGTATGCTTCTTGAACCTTCATAGGTACATCTTTCTTTATGTTGGGAAAGTTTTCTTCTATAATTTTATTAAATATATTTTCTGGACCGTTGAGCTGCACTTCCTCTCCTTCTTCTACTCCAATTATTCTTAGGTTTGGTCTTTTTATTTTGTCCCAGATTTCCTGAATGTTTTGTGATGAGAATTTGTTGATTTTGCTGTTTTCTTTGATCAGT
>NW_026068186.1:559025-562530 GCF_014885135.2 Alexandromys fortis
TTGGGTATCTTTAAGCGATTTATTCATTTCCTCTACCTTTTTGTTTGTAATCTCTAATTGTTTATGGCAATTTTTCACCCCCTGCTTAAGGTCTTCTATTATTTTCATATAATTCACTTTTGAGTCGATTTCTTCTAATTCTTCTGGAGTAGGGTGTACAATTCTTCTTATTTCGGGATCGCTTGATTCTGGTGGAGTCATGTTGCCTTTCAGGTTGTTGGAGGAAGCCTTCCCATCTCCTCCTTCAAATGGAGCCAGGAGAGGCCTGGTGTCTTGGTCCAGTCTTTGCTGTGACTGAGTCTCTGAGTGTATCTCTTCAGTGCAGAAGCAGGGACCGTCCTGTTGAGCTGGAACTCCTCAGCACCCAAACATGTACTACCGTCCAGATGGAACTCTTCAGCACTGCTCTGAGTGGGTTGTGGATGCAAGCCCAATGTCTCTCCTGGTGCCCGGCTCGGATCTCCTTGCCCAATGATGCCTCTCCTGGTGCCCAGACTGGATATCCTTGCTGCTTGCGTGGCTCTTAAACAAAGGGCCTACCTTGCTTGCTGCAGGCTGGCTATTGGGACAAAGGAACTACCACCCTCCTGTTTGCCCTCCCAATTTAGATTCGGTCCCAGCCCCTGAAGAGGCTGAGCTGGGAGATGTTATGTGGTCAAAGAGGGGAGGGATTCAGACGGGGGGGGGGGGGGGGTGGAGGCAAGCTTGGTGGGATAGGAAGAGAGAGGAGGTATCGGGCAGTATAGTCCCTGAGGATGACCAGGAAGTGTAGGAGGGATGAGGAATGTCTGAGTCCCTGTCCCAGGTTGCTACCAGGGTCAGAAACTCATTCACCCCAATGATGTCTCTCCTGGTGTTCGGACAGGATCTCCTTGCTGCTAGGGTGGCTCATAAACAAAGGGCCTACCTTGCTTGCTGCAGGCAGGTTATTGGGACAAAGGAACTACCACCCTCCCGTTTGCCCTCCCAATTCGGATTCGGTCCCAGACCTCGAACAGGCTGAGCTGGGAGAGGTTATGTCCAGGATATTTCTACAATATGAGAATGACCTTTTTTATTCATACAAAAATTCTCTTCATTACAATAAAAGAGAGTTTGAAGTACCTCCAAGGTCTTCAGTGACAATAAATGGAATTCCTTGTGTATTGGGGATTGTATGCATGAGGAATTTGAGACAGCATAGATACTCAGAAAAGCACTTGGACATTACTACTATTACCATCCCAGTTCATCGACAGACACTGACGCAAGATATAAAATCTATGACTTACAGCACTGGAAACTCTGACAGGAAATTTTGGCTTTATTAGGCACTTTTGTCTCTACTGAACACTGACTATTTGGAACCCTCTCTGTAAAACATAAAAATATCATTTTATCTTTGAGTAATTATGTTTTCCATTCAATTTTACAAAGTGTGACTTTTCTGTGCAATGACATTTTACAGGATTAAAGATAATAGACTATGAAAATAAGAACTTTATGTAGAAATTCTAACTATGATTTGTCAGCTTTGTATCACAAGTGAAACATTCTCAACAGAATGTGGTTCAGTGAGTAAAGCTTAATATTGAATATTCATTGTACTCTTCAGGAAGTGGAAAATTAGAAGGGAGTTAGCATTAGTTTCAAGCATTGACTGAGCAGTAGTTCTATGGGAAATAACATTGCAGGACCATTGTACTCTGCAAACCTAGAGGAGATTTACATAACCTGAAAGAAGAAATAGGGAATAGTTGACCCTTAAGTTGGAGCTAAAAAGTAAATATGATTTAGAAATCTAGTTCATCTATATCATACATGAATGGAAATATGACACACAAAAGCACAGAGCTTAAGAAGTTACATTCTTGAAAATGTAAATCAATGATTGGAGGGTTGTAGTGTTCCCTGGAGTAAGAGTCATGGGAGATAAGTTAGGGAAAAATGTGAGTGAGGAAATAAATACAATACTTGAGCAGATTAAGGACAAGTTTCAAAATTCCATTCTAGGGAAACTTAAAACACTCTTTTGTTCTCTGCTTAGTTGACTAACAAGGACATGCATTTTTATATAGAAAACATCATTTTAATCACTGTAAGTATAGCAGATATTTGCATTGAATCCTTAATCTGAATGCTGTGTTAACAAGATATTGCATCCTTTAAAATGTGAAATATAATCTATAAATACAAGCTAAACATATATAATTTAAATCTATAAATATAATTTAAACATCCAGATCAGCAATATCATATTTCCATAAATGTGGAACAAATATCATTCAGACAATTATAGTTGCTGTCATTTCATCTTTTCATGGATAGGCTAGAAATTTTCAGCTAATACTTTGGTGCCTACTTTTGACTGCCTTCAGTGTCTATGTTAATTTAATACATTCAGTTGAACATGAAATGCAATTCCTTATGTAAGTAGGACCTAAGTGTTGTGGTCTGTGTTAAACTGATGTTTTCCATATGTACAAATAAAGCAAAATTTTGAAAAGTTAAACTGTCTATAATGAAAAGAGGATGATTTTACATTATGTAAAGGGATAAATGATACTTCTGAATGAGTTAATCAGAGGAGGGATGTGAGAAGGCACCCTGAGGAAAAAGTACAGGAGAAGAAAGGGAACATTCCTGCATCACTGTTACCAGGACATAAAGTGTGTATCCCACTCACAAAATTACCAATATTATGAATAGGAAATTCCCAAGGTTAGGGAGACAAGTAGACTAATGGGTCCCACCAATGCCTGTGTTCTAGTCTCCAGATCCAATAGATACAGTATTTTAAAGAGCAAAGGTACCTTAAAGGTGTGATTTCCTAAAAATTGAAAGAATCTTCTTTCATATAATACTCTCAACTTAAACATATTGGTTCACAGGAGTGAGCAACTTTCATGACCACATTGAGAGAAGAGTTAGAAGATTGTCTGAGAGAAACAAGGAACTTCCTTTTAGATAAAGGAAGGTCTTCAGAAGTCAAGACCTGGGGACACTTGGCATCTTGAAACAGAAGAAAATGAGTTCTCTGCCAGAGTGTGCAGGAATGAACAGTACCCTAAGAAACGGAGATTGTGAACTAGTGAGACTCCAGCCAGACTTTCAAAGCTGCCAGGTTATGAATTTAGGTTGCTTTAATCCATAATTTTGTGGAAATTTGCTAACAAGGCATCAAGAAACCAAGGCTGTATTGATGTGATTAACTCCTTTTTGGTATTGAAGATCTGGGTTGAGGAAGTATGAAAGCACAAGAAACCTTAGGTTGCTAAATCAACACAATGTAAACACTCAGCCTCTCTAGAATAAGCAAGAAGGACTACTGAGACCCCAAGAACAATGGCAATGGGTTTTTGATCCTACTGCACCTATTGGTTTTGTGGGAGCCTAGGCAGTTTGGATGCTCACCTTACTAGACCTGGATGGAGGTGGGTGGTCCTTGGACTTCCCACAGGGCAGGGAACCTTGATTGCTCTTTGGGCTGACGAGGGAGGGGGACTTGATTGGGGGAAGGGGAGGG
>NW_026068186.1:563109-573498 GCF_014885135.2 Alexandromys fortis
TGTCAATGCTTTCCAAATGCCTCAGAAGGTAGGGTTATGACTTAATATTCATATTATCACCCAACATTCAATTACCTTATTTTTTTAGTTCATAATTTGCACAATGTAAAGGTTTCTTTCAGGAATAGTTATAGCAACACTAATTATAAGAATTAAAATTGTTGCCTTTCATAGCCTTTTCAATTAAATTGCGATAATTTATATTATATGTTTATTCATAAATATATTACTTCCACATTCAAATTTGTATGATATAACTTCAATTTGATAACTGAACACTTTTCCAGTGCACATATTTCAAAAATAAGTGTCCAAGGTTCCATTCTTATGACTTCTGATCAATGTACTTAAGTAAAGACATTTAGCCAGAACTTTAAAATCCAAATGTTTTAATTACCACAGTGTGTAAAACAATCTCTATGATAAAATTATAAACATCTATGCTTGTGGTGTGACCAAGCTGTGACTATTGAAAACCTTTGAGAAAACTATTATAGTTTTGTATGTCTATGAAAAAAATTAGTTGAAAAACTATCACACATAGGGAGGCAAAGTTATCTGTCCCTCAGAATCTTCAGGACTCTGTATTTCCCAGAAGAGAGAAGAGTCATTTATTTTGTTTCTGTAGGTAAATAATTACATAATCAATGCTTTGTCCTTGCCCACCTCAACACGTGTGTATTAAGAATCTTATTTTTTCATGATATCACATAAATTTCTATCTATTTTCAATGGGTGTCACAGCCCTGTATATAAGAGAAATATTAAAGTTAGTAATTTCAAACACATAGGATTTTTATACTATGTGTATAAGAAGAAGAGAATACATAAAAACAATAAGTTATAAACCACCTTCAGCAGAGACAACAGGAAGAAATAAGTAATGGGAACATACAAAGACTTATATAAAAGATAAGACTGACAGTGGAGGCTATGATTTCTGGATGTGTGCTAATGTTCTCCTTGTACAAATTACCTCATTTAATCAGACTGATGATATGATAATGGTGTTATGATCATATTATTTTAGAGAAAAAGTTACTAAAACAGAGAAATTGAGGTATTTACTCAGAGGTGTGTGGTTAGGAGGGGCGGTTGAATAATGACAGGTGTAAGAGCCTATTTTCAGAGCATCTTACCACTACTTCCAATCGGGAGAAGAGGATATCCATAGCAGAAGTAATATGGACAAGGCAAAAACCTGAAATATGCCTTAGGAAAGCTAGATAGCTCAGTATAATATAGACAGAAGTTTCTGTCCCACCCAGTCCCACAACAGTTCAGTCCCAATGAAACACACCGAGGCATATATTAATTATAAACTAATTGGCCTATTTGCACAGGCTTGTTATTAACTAGTTCTTGCATCCTATATTAACCCATAATGCTGTCCTTGTCTAGCCACATGGCTTATGACCTTTTCTCAGTGCCGCATGCCTGACTTGTTCCCTCTACATCTGGCTGGTGACTGCCTCTTTCTTTTCCCTTTCCCAGAATTCTATTAGTCTGGTGGCCCCACCTATATTTCCTGCCTGGCTAATGGACAATCAGTGTTTCATTAAAGCAATATGAGTGACAAATCTTTGCAGTGTACAAGAACTTTATCCTACAGCAGTATGATGGGCCAAGGACTATGTGACAGGAGCTGTGGAACGAAGATTTGATGGAAACACTATGATCCAGACAATGGGGCTGGTTGGTGTGTGCTTTTTGTGTGAAAGATGAAATAGAGAAATGGGACCACTTAGCTTTAACTGTAAAGAGAGGACAGCCACAATCAAAGAAAAGCAATACTGGTATTCTGAGGTCTACAAAAGTTAACTCATTTCATAAGTCTTTGTAAGTGTCTGAGAATGCTGCGGCCACATAATAATAAAGAAGTTGCTGTGTGGAAGTCATTTTTTCCTAGTAACAAGCTGGATCTCCCATAAATAACAGCAGTCCTGAGTAACAAATGCTTCCTAACCCTATCTATAATGAGCAGCAGTTATAATTCCTCATTCTCACCTTTAGAAATCTTGTCTAGGTCTCTAGGAGACTCACACATGCCTCATTTGAGAGGAGCCAGCTGTTTTGTCCTTTGACAGTCATTTGCACTGCCTAGCAGCAGTCAGCCCATAATCAGAGATATTGATGCCAAGGGTTTTCTCAATCTCAGCAGCAAAGTCACATGACACAGAAAGAGATGTAGCTTCATGCTTTTCTTCCGTGCTGTAGTTTATGACTTCCAAATGAGGTGATAATAAGAATGCTTTCAATGTTATTTTAAGTGATGTCATAATGGTGAGTGTGCCACGCATATATTTATGCTAGATGGAGTTTTTATCATGTTAATGAAGTAATTATCTTCCTAAGCCATGCAGTTATGCTGGTATCAGGTTCAAGTTACATTTGAGGAGAAAAGAAAGCATGAGACATTGAACTGGGCTGCACATTGCTGCATTTCCTTCTGGATAAGTAGGATTCACCTCCTAACACAGAGAGTACCTCTGCCTAGAAACTAGAGAGAAGCACCAGGAACCTCCCTTTGGCTTGTTAACTAAGGGTGTCAAAGAGACTCACAAAACACAGCCTATTGCTGCAGCTCTTTGTTACCTCCTAGAATTTCACAGTAAGACATTATTGCTGAAGATGTCACACATTCTGGACACAAACCACAAAGAAATGGAGTTTGAGTTGACATGTGTCAGACTTTGATTCATGCATTTAAATATAATATTAGGATTCAGTGAATAAAAATGTAGAGAATGAATAAAAATGTAGAGAGAAAATGAATAAGAATGCATCAGATGAACTTATCTACAGCTGAGTTACCTATGTGTTTTATTGCTTAGGAACAAGGGCATCTACCTCTGCAATTTTTTTCAATTCTCAAGTCTTAAACACAAGAGGGTTTATTTTAGTTTACAGTTCCAGAAGAGATACAGTTGGTCATGGCAGGGAGAGAATGGTAGTAGGAATGTGAGGCTGGCTGATGGTCAGGAAGCAGAGTGATCATATTTCATTCATATACAGGAAGTAAAGGGTGATAACAGGAAGTGGGGGCAGGCCATAAACCTCAAAGCCCACCCCAGCTTCTTCTCTCTAGAGCTCACCTTTCAAAGGTTCTTCTCTCCTTATCATTTTATGCTTATGTTAATTTTTCTTAGACTAAGGTTTCTTAGACTCTGGTCCTTGGCCACCCAAACAGTATCAGGTATGGGTACTACCTCATTAACTGAACCTTAAGACAAGTTGGACATAATACCTTTTTTGAGAAGTCTACTCAAAAGGAAAAAGCACCCACACAAATCCAGACAAAATGGACACTAAAGGCTCATTGTGTCTGGGGACCCCTGAACCCTAATTAAATAGCCACTAACCCACTGAAGACTCTCACCCCAAACCTGAATCATTTGCATTAATACAGAGAGGTTTATGTAACAGCTGTACTGAGACTGGAGTATGGAGACAGTTCCTACATACTTTTGTTTGCCGTGTACAGATTTAGACATATTTATATCTGCTGGCAGAAGGCGCACAGAGAGGAAAAAGAGAATTACCAGTGAAGGTTTGCTAGGGTTTCTGTTCCAGAGAAATTGAGCTCCCTGGAGGAACCATTAGATTAACTAGCTGTTATCCCTTTCTGGCCTTTCTCCAGCCTGGTTTAATTACCTCCTTATACCAGGCAGAAAGCATGTCAGAGTCAAATCTTTCCACTTTAGAAAGTAATACAATTCTGTTTCTCTGTTGAGATTGTTTTTATTTGCCCCTAAGTTAACATAGATAACCATTTGCTAGAACCAGACCCACTTATCATTTTAATAGCCCGACAGTGTCCCCATAAGCAGCCATGAGAATCAATAGGATGGCATTTCTGAGCCACTGTAAGCTTGTGAAATGAGGAAGTTTGTATAAATGTAAGCCAGTAATTCCAGCACTATAGAGGTTCCCTTTGTTTTCCATCTGTGTTCACAGAATGATCCTGCAGGCCTTGCAAAACTCCACAGCATTGTCTTTATCCAAGGTGTTGTTTTTTCCTAACTGGTTACTTTGTGCACAGTAGGAATTTGAAACCACTAAACACCTCAGGAAAACTATGTCTATACAGCTTTGTCCACCTAACTCAGAGGCTTATTCATAAACCCTAGAGTGATAAGGAAACCATGGTTGCATAAGATGTTAGCGAAACAGCTGCTTCTGTAGGAGCACAAACCACAATGGTCATTTGATTGTGTTGAGAAATACTTGGGAAATTGGTAGGGTATACTTGATGTTCCTGTGGTGTAGGAGGTTCTTCTGTTCATGTGTTGCTTTTATTGGTTAATGAATAAAGAAACTGCTTTGGGCCTGATATAGCAGAACTTAGGTAAGTGGAGAAAACAGACCTGAATGCTGGGAAGAAGGGCAGAGTGTTAGACGCCATGGATCTTCAGCCTGAGATGGATGCTGGTTAGAATTTTGCCAGTAAGCCATAGTCATGTGGCGATAAACAGATTAATAGAAATGGGTTAAATTAAGGTGTAAGAATTAGCCAATAAGAAACTAGAGCTAATGGGCTAACCAGTGTTTTGATGAATACAGTTTATGTGTGGTTATTTCTGGTGTAAGCTAGCTGAGCAGCCCTGAAAAATAAGGGACCCTCTCCTTGTAACATTCCTGGGAGAGCTTTCCATAGATGGTAAATTCAAATGTACTCTGAATGTGGTCAGCACCATTAAACAGCTTGGGCTCAGATGGACCAAAAGAGAAGGAACAGAAGTCCATTAGCTCACCTCTTTTTCCTGCTGCCATGAAAGAGATGCTCTCCTACACCACGGGCCTAAGGGTAATAACCCAGGCAGCCATGCACCAAAACTTTGGCACTGAAAAAAATAAAACTTTCTCCATTTAAATAATTTTCTTCACCTATTTGTGAAAGCAACAAATTGTGAGCTGCCCAGAAACCATCAAGGAAACTTTGTTTGAGATCCACATTCTTCACCCTACCAAGCCCTACTGCAAAATCTTTTCGAGATTTTCAACTGAAGGTGTCATTTTTATATGAACGAAAATAAGTTTTACAAAGCTGACTTTCATATAAATCATATAATATAAGCAAAATAATATATATTATTGACTCTCCATTTGTTTAGGGTTTCAGTTTCAAGAACCCCTACAAATATCACAATCTCATGTTGCTTGTGGTGTAAGAATTTGCATGTTTTATACACATCATTCTGTAGGCTTTAATTAATTTCTGTTACGGTTGATACCAGACACAATGTAAAGTATTTTGAAAATACTTTATTGTTTAGGGCATAAGGACAAGAAGAAGAATCTGCAAATGTTTAGACTTTCTTACTTCAGAAATTTTCAATCCATAATTGCCATGACCCATGGATATAGACTATGTATACACACAGAGCTTAATTCCAAGATAAACTTTAAAACAATATTTTTTAACTTTTAAGGTTTTTCTCATAAAGAGAGAGAAATGAGTTGCATTGACTAAAGGGTGTCTTTCCCAAATCCATGAATTTCTGACTTCAGTAAAATTGCATCAGTAAGAAGGTATTTGGAAACTGATCAGGGTTAACTAAGGTCAGAAGGGTGAAGCCTATTTCTTATATGGCTAATATCAAAATTTTTTCTCTTCTTCCCCTACTTAAAGACAAAGTTAGAAGTAGGTAATTGCATTCCAGCCAGGAAGGGAGTTCTCATAATAAATAAAATTCTATCCAAATCATATCATGCAGTTTCCAGTCTTTTATATCAAATTTAATTAACTGTCAGGAATAGCAGTGTGAAGCTTTGTTCTGAGATACTTCAGAGAAGCTGAGGCCATGAGATAAATTAAACACAGGAGCTCAAGACTAGCGAAGGAAACAATGTGATGCAGGCTCAACAAATCTAACAGTTGCAAATGCAAATTATTCGGACTGTGATCTGTGATGGTGTGAGAGAATTGTCTGTATTATGTCAATCATGTTTTAAAGAAATGCTGATTGGCCAGGTAGGAAGTATAGATGGGTCAACCAGAGAGGAAGTAGAGGTGGGGTAATGAGAAGAGGAATATTCTGGAAAGAAGAAAGCTCTTCCCCCAGTCCAGCCCATACCACCAAAGAAGCAACATGAGACCTACCCTGCCGTGAAAGGTACCAAGCCATGTGGCTAGTAAGAACAATGGGTTAATATAAGCTACAAGAACTAATAAGAAGCCTGAGCAAATGGGCCATTAGTTTATAATCTTAGGGAGATTTCTGTGTGATTTTCTTTGGGACCTTGTCAGCTGTGGGGTACAGGACAGGACAGAAACCACAAGCAGCCCAGCCTACATGTTACAGAATGGTGCCCAACGTGGATAACTGTATCCACATAAAGCCTGATACAGCTTGGGAAGTAATTCTAGAACAAAATGACAGCAATGTGCATGGTTTCTTGGTAGCAACAATTTCTCAGGTCTGTTCTGCTTGCTAGAGGCAAGCAAGCACTCTCATCTAAGAAAGGCTTCCTGATTCAGCTTTAGCTGGAAAGCCTTGTAGCTCTTTAAGAGGTCCTGCCATGAACCATTTAAATGGTGTTGATGAAAAGCTAATCCCATACATTTTGGTTTTCAGCCATAGCAGGAAAAAAAGCTGCACCATTTTAAAATGCTGGCTTTCTGGGCCATCCTTCCAGGGCAAAATATGACTCTTTCAGGCAGGCAGTCCAACTGAGTGTGGTCTGTGATCAGAATGCTACAGCTAGCTTGCTGGCAGGGACCTTGAAATGCCATGGAATTGTGGCAATAAATATGGCCCTGGCTGGTACTCAGCCATTAGGCTGAAATTGCAGAAAGCTGAGGAATGGGCTGGACACACCCATCAAAGACATGGCCCTAATTGTACCCATATTGCTTGGTAAATTAAAGACCCATGTGGTCAGAAAGAGAGATTCATAGACAAAGAAAACCTCTAAATAGTTTACACTGTGTTAAAATATATGCAGGTTAAAGGTTAAAGTCCTTAAAAAAAAAGAAAGAGAATAGTTGAGTGTGGTAGTACACACCTTTAAACCCAGCACTGGGGGGAGGCAGAGACAGACTGATCTCTGAGTGTTCAAGGACAGCCTGGTCTACAGAGTTATTCCAGAACAAAGAACCTGTCTCAAAAAGTAAAAATAAAAATAAAAGAAATAGAGGATAAAATAAAGCCACATAAAAATGGAAAATACACAGAATATTGATATTTTATGCTATTAAGCTCTCTGAATTGTTTGAATGCTGAGGAAGGAGCAACAGCTGCTAAAAGATATTTGCTTATAAATGCTGCTGAATTAATCTAAGATAGATATTTTGAAAATACCTTGACTTCAAAACTGAAGTCAAAAGGTATGTTACTTTGGAGAAGAGGTTTTGCTTTTGTTTCCACAGGAAATGAGAGGCTGTGGATTCATTCTGAGTTAAGAAAAATCAGGTTCTATCAAGGAAGACCACCTGAGAAATCTCTGGTAGGTCCAGATGTCTGAGCTCTACATCCAGAAAAGATTCAAGATGCTGCCTGAAATGATCAAGCCTCACAGGATACTTCAGTCAGGACTTGATCATAACTCTAAATTTTCTTTAGGTTCCCATAAGATTATCAGTGCCTCCAAAGAGCCAGAAGTAGCCTGGAACACAATGCCCACATTCCCAAAAAATGGACTATGGATATTTTCTTTTGTTAAAAAAAGATAAAAGAGGGGGAAATGGTGTGGGAGAATTGTCTGTATTATGTTAATCATGTTTTAAAGAAACGCTGATTGACCAAGTAGGAAGTATAGACAGGTCAATCAGACAGGAAATAGAGGCAGGGCGATGAGAACAGGAGTAGTCTGGGAAGAAGAAAGCTTTTCCCGCAGTCCAGCCCAGAACACCGAAGAAGCAACATGTGACCTACCCTGCTGTGAAAGGTACCGAGCCATGTGGCTAGCATAGATAAGGACAATGGGTTAATATGAGCTATAAGAGCTAATAAGAAGCCTGAGCTAATGGGTCAATCAGTTTATAATCTTATGGAGATCTTTGTCAGCTGTGGGGTACAGAACAGGATAGAAATCCCAACAACCCGACCCACATGTTACACTATGAGGTGTTCTTCATGTGTACTTAGTACAGTTTCAGTTACCTTCATAGTTACAGACAAAACATAGCACAGGAAGAGAACGCACACAGGACCTTGAGCAAAGCATAAATATAAGAAAACAGATAATGCAGATGGAGGATTAGTAGACAGTGGATTAATGTGCTGGTATTTTCCTGTGTTTCTCGTCAATATTTATCAGCAGAGTTTGACAGTTTCGGGTAAGTCACTTCTGTAATGTTGCCATAGTTACCACTGGTGCAATTAACTTCTAAAGTCATTGCAGAGAGAAAGAACACTGCACAGATTTACAGGACTGAACTGATTAAATATCTTTAAGTTTTTAAAATAGCCTGATTGACTAAGGGAAGCTGTGGAAGTCTCTGCAGGAGCATACCATCCTCTGTAAACCTTCCCCGATAATTGTACCTGACAGGAAAGTTTGGATTCTAAATTGGTGTTGTCTTCAAACCAATATTAATAGCAACTCTGCATACATGCCATAGCATAGGTTTCTCAAGTACTTAAAATGTGCTTAAAGACAACTGTTTCAACACAATGATCAAATGCCCAAGGCCTTGCTCAGACACTGAGCATTAGCTAAGTCTTACAGACCACAGAAATCCACCAGGTAACTTGAGGGATCAAACTGGTTATCGAAATAACTTCATGATAGAAGCAGAGAAAACTCATTCAGCCAAAGTGTATTATGACCTAGACCTTTTGGCTTTAAAGTCCTCACTCCCAGTTGTCTACTAGGAAGACTTTACATGTAAGAGAACAATAAGGGAAGTGAAAACAATTTTGGCAGTGGAATTCAGTGAGCATATTGGTGCTAAGTGCTCTGGGTTTACATGGATCATCCATCCCTGAAGAGGGATGTTATAAAAGAACTTTAAAAGGGAAAGTTGAATCTTGATCAGGACAGAGTTTATTGGTTCAAAGGACTTACATCTCTCTCATTGGCATCCATTGGATACACTATATCACAACCATTAGGTGTTGTGTTTATAGCCCCAGTAATCTAGGATTTCACCTTAAATCAAAAATCTCAAACTCAAAAATACTTTTCTGAATTTTTTAAATATTGTCAATTACTTTTCTGGTGGGTCAACACACTTACTAGTTATTCATAAAAGTATTGTTATATCTTTTAAGTTTCCAACAGATATTTGTTTATTATGAAAACTCAGGGCATGCACACTTGCAAATATAAATTTTAAATGGATAATGTCATAATACTTTTAATATGTCAGTGGCCTTTTCTATCTGTAAATTTGCTGTTTAGACATGTAAAATACACTTTAATTACTCTTTAACCCCTTTTAATCATTGCCTCCCATTCAAGTGTCTTCTACACTTCTCTCCCAATGCAGGGTCTGGGAATATAAAAACAAAAGTGCTGCAAATATAGATATCAATATTATAGTTTATAAATTGGCACCATTGAAACTAAGAAAAAAGTTTTTATGTAAAATGCCTCTGGTAATTAACATATCTTGTGGTATATTACATAGATTNGCACAATTGAGACTAAGAAAAAAAGCTTTTAGGTAAAATACCTGTGGTAACTAACATTATATCTTTGTGGTATATTACATAGACTGCAGTTAGTCACATTAGGTTTTAGATGTCCAGTATTTAAGTCGACAAAATACCAACAAAATAATCTCTTTCTGAGAGCCACAGAAAGCTGAAAAGCTGCTGGAATTTGAGTAGAGTCTCAGTGGACATAGAAGAGTGGGCAGGAGTGCCTATGTAGTGTAGATGACTTTGCCATGTTGGGTTTGGGTAGGATGGAAGTATCAAAGAGATGCTGATGAACTAATGAGATTAGTGAATGAGGATTTCATTTTTGTTTTCAATATTAACAATATCTGCATCTATTTTGCTGATAGAGATGTTTCATATACATTTGCATTTTCCTTATCCCTCCCTTTAAATTTTGATTTAATTATGTTCAGACTATTGCTTGACCGACTTAAGAAACACTGCAGGGTCCTACTTTAAGCTCCTACTCTAAGGTGACCCACCCAGAGCAGTGAGCCTCAAGATCCCCAGTTAAGAGAGCCCGGCACTCTCAGCCTGGGCTCCAGGGGCTCCTGTGCTCTCCTGGATCCTGCACTGCCTGCCGCGTCCTTCCTTCTGTCCCTGGATCATTGGGCTACCAGGCAGCCCTGTTTAGGTGCTGAAGAGTTCCATCTGGAAGTGTGAGTGTGTGCTATCCAGGGGCAATAGTCCCGGAAGAGAGCACAAACCCCCCTCCCCCAGCTCCTTCTGCAGGGCTATGTTTCTTATACACGACCCCCCCCCCCCCCCCCCCCCCCCC
>NW_026068186.1:578997-612511 GCF_014885135.2 Alexandromys fortis
CTGAAATGACCCTATCCTATAGCCATACTGATGAATATCTTGCATATCACCATAGAACCTTCTTCTGGAGATGGTTGGAGATAGAGACAGAGACCCTCACTGGAGCACCAGACTGAGCTCCCATTGTCCCAAGGAGGAGCAGAAGGAGGGAGAATATGAGCAAAGAAGTCAGGACCACAAGGGGTACACCCACCCACGGAGACAGTGGGGCTGATCTATTGGGAGCTCACCAAGGCCAGCTGGACTGTTACTGAAAAAGCATGGGATAAAACCGGACTCTCTGAATATGGCGGACAATGAGGGCTGCTGAGAAGCCAAGGACAATGCCACTGGGTTTTGATCCTACTTCATGTTCTGGCTTTGTGGTAACCTAGCCAGTTTGGATGTTCACCTTCCTAGACATGGACGGAGGGGGGAGGACCTTCGACTTTCCACAGGTCAGGGAACCCTGACTGCCCTTCAGACTGGAGAGGGAGGGGGAGAGGAGTGAGGGGAGGGGAAGAGGAGTGGGAGAAGGGGGTACGGAAAAGGGAGACAGGGAGGGAAATGGGAGGCCTGGAGGAGGCGGAAATTTTTTTTTCAATAAAAAAATTTAAAAAAAAGTGGGGTACGGACCTAAACAGATAACTCTCAACAAATGAATATAAAATGGCTGAAATGTTCATCATCCTTAGCCATCAGAGAAATACAAATCAAAAGTACTCTGAGATTCCATTTTACACCTGTAAGAATGGCCAAGATCATAAACATGGATGACAGCTTATGCTGAGAATATTTAGGGTAAAGGGAACACTCCTCCATTGCTGCTGAAAGTGCAAACTGGTATAATCTCTATCGAAACCAGTATGGTGATTTCTCAGAAAATTAGGAAACAACTTAGCTCAAGTACCAGCAAAACCAGTTTGGGGCATATTTCCAAAGGATGCTCGATTGTACCACACGGACATGTGCTCAGCTATGTTCTTAGCAGCACTGTCTGTAATAGCCAGAACTTGAAACAGCCTAAATCCCCCTCCAATAAAGAGTAAATAAAGAAGATGTAGCTCATTTTACAAAATGGAGTACTGCACAACAGAAAAAGATAATGACATCTTGAAATCTGTGGGTAAATGGATGAATCTAGAAAACATCATATCGAGTGAGGTAATCTAGACCCAGAAAGACAAATATCATATGTACTCACTCATAAGTGGTTTTTAGACATAAAGCAAAGAAAACCAGCCCACAAACCAACCACAGTTCCAGAGAACCTGAACAACAATGAGGACCCTAAGAGAGACATATATGGATCTAATTTACACGGGAAGTAAAAAAAGACAATATCTCCTGAGTAAATTGGGAGCATGGTGATCATGAGAGAGCGTAGAATGGGAGGAGGGATGAAAGGAGGGGATCAGAGAAAAACATATAGTGCAATAGATGATCTCACAGCAGCAAATCCCAAAGCAGGGAAAGGAGCACACAACATCACCAATTCAAACCAAAATAATAGAAATTATTAATCATTGGTCATTAATATTCCTTAATATAAATGGACTCAACTCACCTGTAAAAATACACTGGGAATGAATGTTCCAAGTTCTCTTACTCACTGCATATTATCTGGCTGTGTGTCTCTCTATTTGTTCTCAGTTGCTGCAGGAGGAAGCTTCTCTGATGATTGGTGAGTAAGGTACTGATCTATGAGTATACCAGAATTTCATCAAGAGTCATTTGATAGTTATGTCCTATTAGTGGAAGCAGTACTATTTTTTTCACCTTAGGAACTTGAGTAAAACAAGCAGTATTAGGTATGGGTTCTATCTCATAGAGTGGACTTTCATTGAAATCAAATATGATTGGTTACTACCATGTGTTGTGCCACCATTACACAACCATATCTTGCAAGAAGGACACCATTGTAGCTCAAAAGGGTTGTGTCTGAGTTGGTGTTTACTATTATATTTTGATAGTATGCATGGTATCTTCCTGTGTCAATGATGCCAACATGTAGAGGTATAGATTCTATGTAGGCATCAGCTTTATTTCTCTATGTTCAATGAGAGGTATATGAGTTATCTTCAACAATAAGGCCTTGCAGTTAGTTTGTGGAGAAAACCTACAGTCTTGGCAACAGCTAGCATTGTCCAGGGGTTCCTATGGGACACCTTGGGCTAACAACTCAATTAGATGTGACCAAAACCCAGTACTAGTAGATGCATATGGTGATAAGTGAAGGCTATTGGGGCTCTGTCTCCCCCATCATTTAGTGATTTAATTTAGATAGCTGTCATATATGTATGTATTTTAAGAGCCTTATACTATATTAAATTTCCATACTACCCCTCAAATGTTTCTTAATTTTTCCCGCTACTCTTCTTTTGAGGAAAATTTATGGTTTTTTTCCAATTTCTGGCTATTATGAATAGAGCAGCAATTAAATTGGTTGAAAAGGTAACTTTGTGTTAGGATGAAGTGCATATAATAATATTTGCATATAATAATAACTAGTATTATTTATTTTATTTCCTGTCCACAGTTTACCTTGCCTCATCTCTTCCCAGTCTAACCCTTGGTTCTCACCTCCCAATCCACTTCTCCTCCATTTATGTTTAGAAAAGTATAGGTCTCTCGTGAGCATCAACAAAACATGGCATAATGAGCTGAAGTAAGACTAAACACCTTCCCAAGTATTAAGACTGGGCAAAGGTATCTAGTATGAATATAGTCCCCAAAACCAGTAAAAGAGTCATAAATAGCCCTTGCTCTTGTTATTATAAATACCACAGGAAGGATGAAGCTACACAATTGTAACACATATGCAGTGTGCCTAGGACAATCTCATGCAGGCTTTCTAGTCACCAATTCATTCTCTGTGAGCCCTTTGAGTCCAGGTTACTTGATTCTATTGGATTTCTTGTGTGTTCTTTTTTTTTTTTTTAAAGATTTATTTATTGTGTATACAACATTCTGCTTCCATGTATGCCCACATGCCAGAAGAGGGCACCAGATCTCATTACAGATGGCTGTGAGCCACCATGTGGTTGCTGGGAATTGAACTCAGGACCTCTGGAAGAGCAGCCAGTGCTCTTAACTGCTGAGCCATCTCTCCAGCCCCTTCTTGTGTGTTCTTGACCCCTTTGGCTCCTGTAGTCATTTCTCCCACTCTCAAGCCTGAGCTCTGCCTAAAGTTTGCCTGTGGGTCTTCATCTGTTGCCATCAGTTCCTGGGTGAAACCTCTCTGAGACAGTTAAGCCAAGCACCAATCTATGCATATAGAGGAATATTATCAGGCATCATTACATTGACATTTATTTCCTCCACTTATGTTTGGTTCTATTATAGATATCTAGGTCATCCAGTCTGTGGGTACTGGTGTTCCAGGTAGTGGCAGGGGTAGGCTTGTTCTCCTGGCGTGGTTTTAAGCTAGACCATTGGTTGGCCAGTCCATCGATCTCTAGGACATCCTTAGCTCAGAACATCCCACAGGCAGGACAGACTGTAGGTCAAAGGCTATGCTGCTGGCTTGGTGTCCAAATCCTTCCACTTGAAGGTTTGACTTATCACAGGAGATGGCCAGTTCACGCCAGGTATCTGCTATTGTTAGGAGTCTTAGCTGGTATCATCCTTGTAGATTCCTAAGAGATTCCCTCATGTCCCCTACCATTTCCGATAGTCTCTTTTTAGTACTCTTCCCATCCACTCCACTCCCCATTTTTTTTAATTTAGTTTTATTATTATTTTAGTTAAAAAACAAAAAGATGATCTTTTTTGATTTTACATACCTGTCCCAGTTACTACTTCCTCCTCTCTTCCCATCTTTCAACCCTCCTCTTCCATCCCAGCCCCCATCCATTCCTCAGAAAGGGTAAGGCACATTGCTTTGAGGAAGGACCAAGGCCCTCCCTGCTATATCTAGGCTGATTAAGGTATCCTTCTAAAGAGAATGGTTCCAAAAAGCCAGTAAAAGCCATAGTGATAAATTCTGGTGTCACTGCTGCCAGTGGTCTCACAATCTGCCCCAGCCATACAACTGTCACCCACATTCAGAGGGACTAGTTTGGTCCTATGCTGGTTCCTTCCCTGTAGGGCTGGAGTTGGTGAGCTCCCATTTGTTCAGGTAAGCTGTTTCAGAGGGTGTCCCTATTATGGTCTTGACCTCATTGCTCATATATACCTAGGCCAGTACCATGCCAGCTCCCTGGTTGTCAGTTCTGTCTCTGTGATCCCCTATATGCCTAGGTTACTTGAGTCTGTGGGTTTTCTTGTGGTATTGTTGACACCACCTCTTGACTCCTACAATTATTCCTCCCTGAGATTCCCTGAGCTCTCTCTAGTATTTGTTTTAGGTCTGCATCTGTTTCCATCAGCTGCTGGATGAAGCCTTTCTGAAGACAATTGGGCTTGGCACTAATCTGTGTATATCATTAAGCACCATTACATTGACTTTTTTTTTTCTACAGTCATGTTTTGTTCTATCCCAGATATCTAGGTCATTCAACCTGTGAATCTTGATACTCCAGGCAGTATCAGTGGTGAGCTTACTCTCCTGACATGATTATTAGATTAGACCAGTCATGGGTTGGCCACTCCATCTCTAGGTAACTCTTATGTAATGATATCTTTTTTGTACAAATAAAGTTTGCCTAAAGATCAGAGAGTAGAGCTATCTACTAGTTAACCATAGAGGTCTGGAGGTCTATACAGACCAACAGGAAGTGATTTCACTGGGTAGAAAGATAAAGTGATAAGGTGGAAGGAGATAGTCTCTTTTCAGATAGAAAGCTGAGTAGTTAATTTGGCTGTGGTTTTTGATCTTTTTATTCCTTGTCTCTGATCTCTCAGCATTTTCATCAATATCTGATTCAGGAATTTTATTTTATTTATTTTTTTTGTATAGATGATTTTTTTATTATAAACAGTAAAATATATGTAACGACTTAACTACAAACCTTTCGTGAAGAAAGGGTTTCTAACATGAGTTATTTTAACATTATGAAGCAAAAATGTTTAAAGAACCTCACAGTGGAAACAACCCAACACTGACAAACTCTAGTGATCAAAGACATTCACTTTTAGCTCAGGAAAACAAGGACAATTCATAATTACAGAGTGTGTCCTAGCTGTAAGACCTATTAGAACTCACACTACACTTTTACCTCACCCCATACATCCCATAGTCAGGATTGTTTGTAGTTTGAACATTATTTGCCTGGGTCGGTGTCCCATTCTCTCCACTTGAAGTCTTGCCTGGTCACAGGAGATGGACAGTTCAGGCTACATATCTGCTGTTTCTAGGAGTGAAGGCGTAAGTCACAAACGATGCCACACCAATTTGGAATTATGATTAATAGGGTGGTATTTATTTAAAGGGAAAAAAACTTACAGATAACCATCCCAGACAACAGCCCTCTGCGCAATCAGGAAGAAGTCTAGTTTCCGGAACTGGAGCAGGAAGCAAAGAGAGTGAGAAGGGAAGTAGCCGCTTTTTTAAAGGGAGGAAGACCATGGCCCATTGGGCTGGTATCTCAGTGGCTATTGGCTGGAGGAGTGGAAGGACCTCCCGCAACATAGGAGTGGCTGGGGCCATCCTTGTAGATTCCTGGGAGATTCCCTTGTGTTAGATTTTTGCCTGACCCCAAAATGCCCCCATTCCAATACAGTCTTTCAGTACTCTCACCCTTTGCCTTCTCCTACTTGATCACCCATGTTCCTGTCCCTATCCACTAGCAGTCCACTCATGAAATCTCTTTTATTTCCCTTTCCTTGGGAGGTTTGGGTGTTCCTGCTTGAGCCTTCTTTGTTACCTAGTAGCTCTGGGTCTATTGAATATAGAAGAGTTATCCTTTGTTTTTACAGCTAATATCCACTTATGAGTAAGTACATAACATGATGATTGTAGCATCCCAGAGTGAGATGCTCATTGTCCTTAGCGTTGGTACTCAGGCTTTAAAACTAATTCTTCTGTCAATGGTCTGGGACTCCAGTTTTGAAAATGTTTAGAAATGAATTTAACTTCATGGTCCAGGGATTCTGGAGTCTATATATAATGACTTACCATAAATCTTCTCTTTTTATTGCTGCTATTGTCTGTATTGTTTCCTATAAGGAGATAGGAATTGGAGGAGTAAAGAAGGAAGGGAGGGGAAACTGTGTTCAGGCTGGGAAAATTAACAAATTAATTAATAAAAGGAAAAAGAAAAATCATCCATGAAGTGTATAAGGTAATGAAACATGAAAGTAAACATGCTTCTTCTGTCCCTGAAGTCCAACCATCTCATTTATTTTCAATTTATCCAGCTTCTCTTTTGCATATGATATGAGTTTAGCACTTGATCCTCCATCCGTTTCACTCTGCTGAGATTCCTTCAGAATAACTGCACTGTAATAAGGTTCAATCAGAGTGAATGTCAAACTTACACAGGGAATCTGATATACCCAAGAATATATTCTATCCATATTGTTAAATTTAGTAAGTCAGTATGTTGTGGGAGTTGACTATTTTTCCTGAGCAAGCCTGGGTGAGAGTGAAGTCAAAGGTGACAAATCAGATTAGACACCTGGTCTGCTGTCAGAGAGCCAACAGAAGCAAACAGCACTGGGAATGATCAAATGCAGGTTAACATTCATCTGCTACAGTAAGAACAACTTAAGAAGAAATACAGTAAGTCAACCAAAGACCAAAGTGACAAGTCTAATTTGAAGTGGATGGTCATTTTATAGTTCAATTTTTGTATGCTCATAGAGATCCCTACTTTAAATAAATTACATGTGCATGACCAGTATTAAAACTATACAGAATTGTAAACTTTAAAATATGCAATTATTTTTCTTTTACTTAATTCTCCTCTTCATTGCTCTGATACTTCAAATTGAATCGTATACCTTATTTATTTGTTTGGTAACTGAGCTGTTTTCATTATTCAGATTAAAAGTAGATATTTTTAATTCGAATTTCATTGCCAATTTATATTATCTCAAATTCAGTAAAACTATTTTGGCTGACATTAAAGATGTCATGTCATACAGTTTTGCATTTTCTTCTTATTTATATAAATGTTTTGGGCTTTCTTATTTTTTGATTCTTAACATGGGTTCTATACAAACTTTGGTTGACTATTAGTTCTCTGCTTTTCTCTGAGGATTTCCTGGGTTTTCTTCCCATTGTCACAGCTGTCATAGTCTGAATTACAGTTCTGGAAAACACACTAAAGTTGTAAATTTTGTATAGAATATAAAAAAGAAAATTTGTCAATTTACAGGTGTCCTTGTTATTAGTGATTTATTTTTGTCTTGTTGGGTGAATGGACATTTAAAGAACAACCCCATGTTATTATTGACACTAGAAACCCAGCTTTCACCTTGGAGGGAATAATAGATAGGACATAAGAGACTGAGGCCTGGCAACATAGATTCATGGCACTCCATTTACCGTGTTCTGATGTGGTAGAAGCTTCATGAAGCTTTTTATGATTACAGGAAAAACACAACCACGAAACAGGACACATTCCAGACACATTTTTGTAAACATCAGATAAGCTACAGGAAAGGGGAAAGTCCTGCTGTCAGCCTTAGTTGATATCTGATTATATCCTTAGCTTTGGGGTGTAAGGAGGTAACATAAAGTTTGTATACTCCAGAACAGTTTGCTTTGAAAGCACAAGGATTTTAGGTCATTCACAGAGGAGGGCCATTAATAACGTTTTAGCAGGACTAAGATAACCCATGATAATTTGGCTCTTGACCTGAAGTAATTCAACTCTCCATAATCATTGAGCTGATAGGCATTGCAGAAAGTTTTGAGGAGGTGTGGATCCTATTTTCCAAAAATTCCAGTTCATCCTTTGCATCTTTGCTTTATAATGTGTATAATCTTGAAGAAATCATCATTTGTTTTCACAATAAAATAAAGGGTAAATTTTAATTTTTTAAGAGGGTTTTTTGAGCTTCTCATTTCAAATACTTCAAATTCTGATCATATGACACAGAATGCAGTGGTCTGTGTCCATGCAATGCAAAGAAGAAATGGAGCTGGAACCTTCTGCTGTACTGACAAGGACATGGACATAATCTGCATGACTGCAGCTCAGCTATATTGGGCAACATCCCATGCTAGTATCTGTCTGCAGACAGTTGAAGGTGTCCCACAGATCAAAGATAAGTTCATGTCAAAACCCCAACCTGCATTACAGCATCTCAATGAAGCTTCACCTATCTTAACTCCTCAGTATTTAGAGGATTTCTCTCCTAATTGACAATAACTTGACAATGAGCACAAATCATTCAAGCAGAAAATCTCCAAGATTGAATATTCAGTAAAGTTCTAGAAAGACTAAAGTGACAAAGATTCTTGTAATTTTAGTATTTTCTAGTCTCAGCTTCTTCCTGGAATGCCATTCAAGAAACCCAAGTCAATTTTTAATTTTTATAATATATCCAAACATGTGTTCATTATTAAAATGTGTGTTGTCATAGAATTCATATGCCTCCTCTTATGAGGCTATGGATTCCTTGCTTTAGTGAATGATGGTAATATATAGTGTTTTTTAAATGATGTGAATGTAACCTAAGAAATCATTCTTCATTCATCATCTTATAGAAGAATATTGAATATTCTAATATAACATTAAGGACTATAAAGCCTACTGAAACCATACTTATTATCTTGGATGGGCAAGCTACAGATTTTTCTTAGACATACTAATTTCTTATCAGATCAATACTTAAAAGGTACAGTTTCTTATCTTCAGGATATTGTAAATAATATTGATTCTCTTGAAAAGTTGTTTCTTAATATACACTCAAGTTTCTAGATGTGTTCATGGAAATTCTCTAACAAACACTGCCTGATATCAATGCTTGGTTAAGTGACTGATTCCTAGATAACTGAAGTAAGAGTGAGAATTATTTCAGTTAAAATTAGAAAGTCTGGAATAATGCTAATGACTGATCTTCAGCAAACAGGAATGCTCCCATATCAGGGATTCTATTTTTAAAGATTTATTTTATATACATATGAGATTTATGTATTTTACTTATGCATACACACACACACACACACACACACACACACACACACACACACAACTTTATGCCAGAAGAGGGCATTGGATTCCACTAAGGTGGTTATTATCCACCCTGGAGGTGCTTGGAAAGAACATCAGGACCTCTGAAAAAGGAGCCAGTGCTCTTAATCAGTGAGTCATCTCTCCAGCCACTTACGTCCAGTATTCATAATCAGAGTCATATGTAAATTTTAGAAGATCTCTAAATTCACAAAAAATATATTTTCTCTTTTTGAATAATATAAATATTTAGTTTTCTTTACCAGGATGCATATAACAAATGCCATGACTGGATTACAGTCCTTGGCATTTAGTCCTCAATATAAATTAGAGAAATTTTCACTTAAAAATGTGCTGTTTTTGCAAATTCCTCTATAGATCTTTCACATTTTAGCAACTTGAAATAACAATAGTTAATATACCCTATTTAAACTATTTGATGATAAGCTTATCTTAAAAGTTCTGATTTTTCAAGATCAGGTCAATAATTTAAATAAAACTGCAAGGAAATAAAAGCAGTCATCAAAAGCCTTCCAAACAACAAAAGCCCAGGACCAGAAGGTTTCAGTGCAGAATTCTACCACAACTTCAAAGAAGACCTAATATCTATACTCCTTAAGGTATTCTACATAACAGAAACATAAGGAACATTGTCAAAGACTTTTTATGAGGTTACAGTTACTCTGATACTGAAATTACACAGAAACTCAACCAAAGAAAGAGAATTACAGACCAATCTCCCTCATGAACAATGAATACAAAAATATTCAGTAAAGTACTTGCAAACAGAATCTAAGAACACATCAAAAAAATCATCCAACATGATCAAGTCAGCTTTATCTCAGAGATGCAGGGATGGTTCAACATATAAAAAAATTATCAATGTAATTCACTATATAAATAAACTGAAAGAAAAAAAAAACATGATCTTCTCATTAGATTCTGAAAAGCATCTGAAAAAACTCCAACACCCCTTCATGATAAAGGTCTTGGAGAGATCAGGTATATGAGGAACATATCTAAACACAATAAAAGCAATGTACAACAAGTTGACAGCCACAATCAAATTAAATGGAGAGAAACTCAAAACAATTGCACTAAAATCAGAAATGAGACAAAGATGTCCACTCTCTCCATATCTATTCAACATAGTTCTTGAAGTTCAGGCTTGAACAATAAGACAACAAAAGAAGATCAAGGGGATGCAAATTGGAAAAGAAGTCAAAATTTTGTTATTCACAGATGACATGAAATTATACAAAAATTATACAAAAACTCTATCAGGGAAATCCTACAACTGATAAATACCTTCAGTAATGTGACAGGATACAAGATCAACTCAAAAAAAAATCAATATACATATACATATATATGTATATATATATATATATATACTGCCCTCCTATATATAAAAGATAAAGAAGCCTAGAAAGAAAACAGAGAAACATCACCCTTCATAATAACCACAAATAACATAAAATATCTTGGGGTGAAGTAACCAAAGAAGTGAAAGGTGTATGACAAGAACTTTAAGTTTTTGAAGAAATAATTTAAAGCAGATACCAGAAAAAGGAAAGATCTCCCATGCTCTTGGATAGGTATGATCAACATAATAAAAATGGCAATCCTAGCAAAAGCGATTTATAGATTCAATGCAATCCCCATCCAAATCCCAAAACAATTCTTCACAGACCTTGAAAGAACAATTATCAACTTTATATAGAAAAACAAAAAAACCCAGGAGAGCCAAAAAAAAATCCTTTCCAATAAAGGAACTCCCAGAGGCATCACTATTCCTGATATAAAGCTCTTTTATAGAGCTACAGTATTGAAAACAGCTTGGTATTGGCGTAAAAACAGACAGGTTGACCAATGGAATAGAATCCAAGACCCAGATTTTAATCCACATACTTATGAACACCTGAATTTTGACAAAGAAACTAAATTTATACAGTGTATAAAAAAAGCATCTTCAACAAATGGTGCTGGCATAAGTGGATGTAAACATGTAGAAGAATGAAACTTGATCAATATTTATCCCCATGCACAAAACTCAAGTCCAAGTGGATTAAAGACCTCAATATAAATCTAACCATACTGAAGCTGATAGAGGAGAAAGTGCAAAGTAGCCTTTAATGCATGGGCACAGAAGACTTCCTAATTATAATACTAGTAGCACAGACACTGAGAGCAACAATAAATAAATGGGTCCTCCTAAAACTGAGAAGCTTCTGTAATGCAAAGGACAGAGTATTGACTTATTGAAGAGAAAAATACAGCCTACTGAATGGGAAGAGATCTTCACCAACCCTATATCAGACAAAGGACTGATCTCCAAAATATATAAAGAACTCAAGAAATATATAAAGAACTCAATCAAAATTCCAAATAATCCAATTAAGAAATGGAGTACAAAACTAAATAGAGTATTCTCAACAGGATAATCTCAAATGGCCAAAAGACACTTAAGGAAATGCTCAGCATCCTTAACTACCAGGGAAATGCAAATCGAAATAACTCTAGGATACCATCTTACACCTGTCAGAATGCTTAAAATAAAAAAAAAAAAAACACCAATGATAGCTTATACTGGAGAAAACAATAGCTTATCCTGGAGAAAATGTAAAGTGATGGTGGGAATGAAAACTTGTACAGTCATTCTGGAAATCAGTATGGTGGTTCCTCAGAAAACTGAGAATCAACCTGTCTCAGGACCCAGCAACACTACTCTTGAGTATATACCCAAAGGATGCTCAATCATACTACAAGGACATTTGTTCAACTATGTTTATAGCAGCAATATTTGTAAAAAAAAAAATTAGAGCCTGGAAACAACCTAGATGTCCCTCAACTGAAGAATGGATAAAGAAAATATGATACGTTTACACAATGGAGGACTACTCGGAAGCAAAAGAAAATGACAGCTTGATATTTGCATGCAAGTGAATGGAACTAGAAAAACCATCCTGAGTGAGGTAACCCAGACTCGGAAGAATGGAAATTGTATGTATTCACTCATAAGTAGATACTAACCATAAATAAAATATAAGAAGCCTATAGTCCATGACCCTAGAGAAGCTAAGTAACAAGGTAAGGTGAACCCTAAGAAAAACAGAAAAATCCCCTTGGGAAGGAGAATTAGATGAGATCTCCTGACAAAATTGGGAGCTTGGGCTTGGGAAGAGAAGGAAGGTCAGAGGAGGAGAAGGAGGAAAAAAGGAGAGAGGAAGGAGAACTTGAGGGATCAGGATAGTTGAGATGGGGGAAGAACAGAGATTGAGAGCAAGGAAAGAGATATCTTGATTGAGGTAGCCATTACAGGGCTAGCAAGAAACTCAACACTAGAGAAATTCACAGGAATCCACAAGGATGACCCCAGCTAAGAGTCTAAGGCAATAGTAGAGGTTGCCTGAATTGGCCTTGCCCTGTCGTCAGATTGATGACTATCTTAAATGTTACCATAGCACCTTCATCCTGCAACTGATGGAGACAGGGGCAGGACAGGGCAAAGGAGCATTGAGCTGAAATCTCAAAGTCAAGTTGAAGAGTGGAAGGAATGAAAATATGAGCAAAGAGATCAAAACCATGATGGGGATACCACTGAAACAGCTCACCTGAGCTAATGGGAGCTCACCAACTCTAGGTGGACAGCAAAGCAAATAGCATAGGGCCAAGCTAGACCCTCTGAATGTGAGTGGCAGTTGTATGACTAAGGCAGATTGCAGGGCTACTGAAAGTGACACCAGAATTTGTCCCTGCTGCTTGTATTGGCATTTTGGAACCCATTCTCCTTGGATGGCTACCTTGCTCAGAATGGATATAGTGGGGAGGGCCTTGGTCATTCCTGGGAGCAATCTGCCTTGCCCTCTCTGGGGAGTGGAAGGGGTAGAGTGGGAGGAAAGTTGGAGGGAATGGGAGGATGGAGGAGGCGAGAACTGTGATTGGGATATAAAATGAAAAAAAAAAGATAGTTTGTTTTCTTTTTTAAAACAATAAAATAAAAAGTTCTGATTTTGTGTTTCATGTTGCCCTTTTCCTTGAGAAGAACCAATAGGGTTCATCAAACTGAGAAGAGTGATCTACTACATAGCACATCCTTAAGATGTATTGTTCTCAAAAGTACTCTAAACTCTCTCTTTTCCATATGCCACTCATCTGGCATGCCCTGTCTCCTTGACTTCCAGTGTATGGCTCAATATGATCTTCTTTTAGGCAACTCTACTGTTGTCTTGCATTAGGTCACAGTCTTATTTGATATTGTGGCTTTCTCACATGACAGAATAATGTGTCAATGCTGGGCAAGGTTAAGGCTGGAGCTGGTGTCAGGCTGTGTCAGCTAGACGGACCTGACTTTTAGGAGTCTTGAGGACTGAAGCATTTTGATACAATGTCCTGATAAGAGCTGTAATTGTATGTTTATATACATAAAGAAGATTATGATACTGATATGTGCTTTTTCATGTGACTTTAATAATTTAATCATTTATATATTGTCCTAGTCTGTGAGAGGAAATTTAAAAAAATCAGATAATCATATGACCTTTTAAAATTGCATTTTATTAACAAAACCATTACAACAAACTCCGGTTTCTTTCAGCTTTCTGAGGAAGCTACACAACAGTAGACAACAGAGGTAGATGCAAATTTAAAAAGAAGTCTTGTCCTTGACCCATGTGTGCTAGCTCCTAACTGCTTATAATGTCAGCTCCAGAAAATCATATCTCACTGACCTCCTCAGGTACCTGTACATACTCATTAACATACACAGACAGACAGACAGACACACACACACACACACACACACACACATACACATAACCTTAAAAGAAAAGAAACCAAGAATGCACATTCTTTATCTCATCTACTAAAATATATTTTAGATTTAGGACATATAGCAAATCATCAGGTACATGGAAAATCATGTTTCAGTGAGGAGGTGGACTATATGAACAAGACACAGTTTAAAATACACAGAGACAAAGATGATTGGTTGTGGGAGGGATCTTTCCAAAAGAAACCTAAATAATTTGCATATTTAACATGTTTTATAAAGCCGAGTTACATTTAATATCATGAGTTTTACTATTACCTCTTTATACAATTCAGTTCTTCTACAGCAAGAGTACGTGTTTCTAGATACCTACATAAATGCATACACTGACAGGGAGCTATTGGAAAGCATTGGTGGTTATCTGCATGGAGCACAAGAAGTCATGTCAGCAGAGTGAATATGCATAAGCTCATATAGAACCCATCAAACTGTACCTAGGATAAAATGGAGTTACATATCATTAAATTTAGTAGATTCCAACACCAAAACAAGTTAAATAATGACATGAAAATTTGTTAGGTTTTGAATTTCCTGATATTTCAATTTCTTTTTAGGGACACGGAAACTGATTTGAATTTTTTAATAGAAGCTTATTTTTCTGTGAGAAGACAATGTCACAGATTTCTATAATGACACAAGAATTGCTATTTTTCATTCAACAAAGAAAATGAGTCATTGAAATGCTGTTTGTATGAGATGTGATTCTACCAACATACAAGCTTGGCTATTCTCTGCAAGCTAAATAAGCTTAATACAGTACCTTAGGCCTGCAAAGCCTACATACACCTCAATGGGGATTTAGAATGCAAGAGAGAAACGAAACAGCTTTGAGGTCATTTGGCATCCTGAACCTTGGCAATTCTTATGTTTTTCCACAACTTCTTAGTATACATAATAAATAAACATCCAAAATAAAGTGCTGGATTGCCTAGGAATGTAAGTCAATATGAGTTTTCTCTTCAAGATTTGGCTCACATTTAGTTACAATGACTTCTCTTTCCTTTTCTATATTATTGTATAAATTCTACAAGCTTTGAAGCTCCTTTCCATTTCATTGGATCATGAATACCTATTTCACCTTTGGCTGTACTAAACAATTCTGGGTTAATGATAATTTATTTTCAGGTTTTCTCTCTTTTCAATTCTATGCTGTTTCCTTGTGGAATGATGCGAATAAGGTTTTTCTTTTGAATATTTTATTGAGCATAAACTCAATTGCTACTATTGCTATGGCACGACCTTTCTGTATATTGTGAATATGTATCCCTCTCGTTGGTTAATAATATGAGCTGTTTGAGGGGCTGGAGAGATGGCTCAGAGGTTAAGAGCACTGCCTGCTCTTCCAAAGGTCCTGAGTTCAATTCCCAGCAACCATCTGTAATGAGATCTGGTGCCCTCTTCTGGCCTGCAGGCATACATGCAGAAAGAATACTGAGATTACTGTACACATAATAAATAAATAAAAATTCTTTAAAAAAATAATATGAGCTGTTTGAGTCAGCGTAAGTTTAGGTGGAACAATCAAACTGAGAAATCAGAAGAAGAGAGGCAGAGCTGAGGAAATGCCAGTCACCACTGGAGCAACAAGGTGTACTAGACCACAGGTAAAGCCATAAACCTTGTTAAAATACATAGACTAATAGATATGGGTTGATTTAAAAGTAGAAGCTAGTTATAAGAAGTTAGTAATAGGTTAGCCTGATTGATAGTCCAAAGAGTTTATAATTGTTATTAAGTTTCTGGGTGATTATTCAGGGCTGGATGGTCAGGAAGCAAAAGAACCACTTAAGTTAACAAGTGATGTTCCAATTTGTCACATGTACATCCAAATAAATCCTGAGAACATTAAAAGAAAAATAGGATTCTAGAACACACAAAATAGTCAGACATAGCTTCTTGGTAGCCTCAGTTTTTCAGATAAGTTGTTTGCTGGCCATGAGCAGATGCATGGCTCCTTTAATAGAAGGCCTCCTGGCTTTGTGCTATCAGCCCTGATGGCTCTTTTGGGAGTTCCTGGTATGGAACACTTGATTGCAGTTTATGGACAGTGGGCTACATTCTGTTTGGAGGCAGGGTGGAACCACTGCTTCCAAGGGTTGGAATGGTGAGCATGACTTCCACTGGTTCCTCCACCATGAGACTAGATGCTCAGAGAACTGAGGGGAAGGATCCAACTACCATGTGCTAGTGACATTAAGTAAGCTGAGCAGTATAGATGGTATAGCAGTTTTATGACCTGTCTCAAGTGATCAAAAAATACTACCAATATGCAATAAGGAAAGATTGAGACAAAAATACCTCTAAATGGGTCACATTGTATTTAAAAGTGCTTGTAGACTTGGGAGATAGAGGAAAAAGGAGCGAGGCAATCATAGAGTAAAAGAGTAATTTAAAGATAACAAAATAAGGTCCTTAAGAGAAGAATAGAGCAATAAAAACGATAATAAGTAATATAAAGATAGAAAATACACAAAGAGTCTGGGCTATATATGTTATTCTGTTTTCTTTGTACTTTGCTTGTTAATGAGCTAAGTGCTAAGAGACATTTCACTTTGGGGACTGTTAAGCTAAACCAACCTATATATTTTAAAGGTATCTTGACTTCAAAATTTGAGTCTAAGAATATGTTGCATTGGAAAACAGGTTCTACTTTTGCTTCCACAGAAGATGAGAAACTGTGTATCCTTCCAGGTTAATATGGTTTGATCAATGAAGACCCCCTGAGAGGTCTCTGATGGGAGCAATGGCCCAGATGATCTAATGTTTCAGAGTTCCTCCATTGCAGTTTTCTCTGATTTCTACATCTAGAACAGCTTTAAAGCTGCTAGATGAGCTAACCCAGCCTCTAAGTCAAAACTTGACTATAATCCTAAATTTTCTCGAGGTCTTTCAAAGATCAACAACACCAACCAATCAGCACTATGCCCAAATTCCCAACATATTATTTATCATATTTTATTTAAGGGGAGTTGGTTATAATTGTTATTGGCCATAATCAATCACTTTCTAAAATAAGAAAGGGGATATTATATAGAAATAGAATAACAGGGTAGATTATTGAATCTACTTTAATCCAAAAAAAACCTGTTAATCTCAACATATTTTGTATTGTATGAATTTTAGTTTATTAATATAGATTTCAGGTTAATTTTGTTATACTTTATGTATATTTTTACTCTTAAAATATTGGGTTTATACAGCACAATTAAAAATATAAGATATAATTAAAAATATCATTTTACAAAAAAAAGTCATCTATGATAGTCAAACTTACAGTCATGTTAGTTATCTTTTCTAGATATACACAGATATCTTTCAGATAGATAGGTATTCTTCAAACATTTCAAAGAACTACAGAATGTGGCATTTTAAATGTTTAATAACTTAGACTTTTCACGACAGTGAGATACATCTGCTTTATGACAGTGAGACGCATCACCAAAGTACTCCAGAAAGGATGATGGGCATCAATGAAACTTCATATGGAGCTTGTTCCTTTTATGACCAAAGCTAGTCATGTGGGCAAACAAACTGCCCTTGCCTTGATTGCTCACAGTTACTGTACAAACTGAACCAGGAGGGCACAAAACGACAACTGCTGAGCTTTGTGAAGACAAGGTAGGTAGGACAGTTCCTCAAAATCTCCTGCTTTACAAGAAAGTCTGTCAGATATTTTATACCTGTAGATCAAAGGTGGATTCTACAAAGTTACAGAAGAAACTTAGGTGACTGGATAGGCAGCCTGCCGTTTCTATAATTTCTCACATTTTTTTTTTTTTTGGAAGAGGTTTGCCTACACTTTCTACTTACTCAGGTAATATTATTTTCCTTCTCAGGTCTTAGTTGGAGTTGAAGACTATATAATTATAGTTACAGTTTTTCTTAGTTATGGTAAGAGATAAATATAAAACTTTAAACTTGCCAAGATATGCTAAATAATTAAACATTTGCTCTAATTTTTCAAATATAAATAGACTAGATATTATTACTGCAATTTTTTTCTTGATAACTGCTTTGTTATATGTAATTTTGCTATGTTATTCTTAAAACTTTCCTTTTTCTTTCAACAGAAAGGGAAAAATGGGATAGGATGATCTTTCTATATGCTGTGATTATTATTTAATCACTATTTAATTATAAAAGCTCTTTTACCAATATGCAGTCAGGAAATGAATAGGCAGAACAATCAAACTGAGAACTCAGATGAAGGGAGTAGAGTTGCAAGAGATGCCAGATAACCGGATGAGCAGAACCTGTTGAAATGAGATAGACTTGAGCTACACAGCAACACAAAGATAGAAATCTGAGTTAATTTAAATGTAATAGTTATCTAGTAATAAGCCTAAGATATGGATTTAGCATTAATAATTAAAAACACAATTAATAAAACCTCAAGAGAGAAATTGGGGGCAAGCCTGAAGATCCAAAATGCAAAAGAGCCAGCCATTAGCTCTTACCTTGACCTCAGTCCAAATGACAATCCTGTGTTCATGAATGTCAGAATGAGATTGTGTCTAAGAGTTATTTCCTCCTGTTTTTTTTTTTTTTAATCCTCTGTAGAACTGGGATTACAGGCATACATCTCTAGGAATAAAGCCAAGCATCCCCAATTTCTTGGCAACCAGTGTTGCCACTGGGTGTGTTACCACTGCCTGGTGTAAGGCTGGCCAGTGGAGTTGTTTTACTCTTTGTTCTTCAGAAAAGCTTTATTTATGAAAACAAAAGTGAAATATCCCTACAAATATAAGCCTCTGAGTGATTATTTGGAAGCAGCCAAGAACAGGCTAGGACAGACATCTTTTACAACGTCTTGTCAGTAAAAAAAATGAATCAATTCCTTGTAGTTTATTTTTTTTTCCTTAAATACATCAAATTATGTCTTGTGGCTCTGAAGAGGTAGCTCAGTGGTTAAAAGCAAGTACTTCTGTTTCAGAGGACTCAAGTTTGGTTCCCAGGATCCAGGTCAGGTGGCTCACAACTGCCTGTGATGACAGTTCCAAGGTGTGATATCCTCCCCTTGCCTCTGCAGATGTAAAATTTTGTACATGTGTACTTACTACTCCTTTACTCCACCATATATACATAAACTAAAACCTTGAGTGTAATTAACCTTGCAGGAATATCTTCATCAGCTTATATATACAGGGGAGGGCTTTCTTTCTGACTCAAAGCAATGTTCTAGGCTTTGTTGACTCCATATGTTAAGTTTTGCCCTTTCTGAGGAGTGGATCGGTGATGGATTGGGGGTGAAGGTGGCAGGAGAGGGAGGAAAGGAGTGAGTGAAAACTGGGATTAATATGTAAAATGGAAAAAGAGTTTTTTGTTTAAATAAATAAATTAATTTTCATAAAAGAATATATGCCTTGTATATGGTCCCAGCATTGAAAGAGAATCAACACTGGACACCCAAATATATCATATTTTAAATATCTTACTTTTAATCATAATTTGCAATCTTCTGGCTGTGTGAACTTAAGAAGGCACTTCAGTGCATATGGTATTTACATCTTGTCATCTGTACAAATTGCCTTTACATCATGAAATTGAGCTAATGACAAATGAGATGCTACATGAAATGCTGCTATTGTTATGTCTTTCCAGAATTAGGGCATACGAAATTCCCCAAGAATTAAAACTAAATCTGCCCAAGCCTTTCTATCAAAATAAAAATAAGTCTCCAAAACTAACAAAGGAAATTTGGTACAGAGCGAATAATGAACTAAAGATCCATGGAAACCAATCTTGGCTCTAATCCCAATGTTCCTTCATTCTTCCTTCTCCAAAGTTCCTGCTGCATGGGTCTAATTCTGCTTACATAAACATGTCATGTTTCTACCCTGTGAATGTAATACTAGCTATTAAGAAACCTCCAGGCATTATGGAAAATAATCATGTATATTTCCAGCATAGTATGCGACTACTTTTAACCAGTTTCAGAGTGGAAAAAAAAAAAGAGAATATGTTTTCAAGGAAAGAGATTGACCCACAGTGGATTGGGGTATAAAGTACACTGAAGACAAGAATCCTTTCAGGCCACCATGCATTTCTCCACAGCTTTGCATTAAAGAGAAAAAAAAAAAAACATAAAAATCTTCTGATAGTTTCAAACCTAATTAACTCATTTATTTAAAAGCCCTTTTATTCACATTGCTTTATGCATAATTCTAAAAGTTGAACTGGCAAGATTTCAGGACCTCATATTTTATAATATAAATTAGTCCTGCATCCTTTAGAATGTGGCCGCTGAAAATAGGTCATGGCACCTGCTGTGCAGACAGAAGAACAGCTCTTACTGGGGAGATTTGACAGCTTCTGCAGCTGTGTTTGAGTGTTTCTACGCGTGCTGACTTCCAAAACAAAATGAAACAATTTGTTTAATGAATGCCATTGACAGAGATCCCAGAAATTTGTGTTTCTGCTTATAATATCTTTAAAAATATTTTTAAATGTTTTAAAAATATTTCTACAAGTGTTTCTTTTGTACACATGATTTGTGTGTGGGCACATGTGTGACATGTGTGTGTGCAGATATCAAAAGACAGCTAAGTAAAGCCAATTCTCCTTCCACCTTTAAGTGGATTCCAAAGTTTAAACTTGAATGTTCAAGAATGTATGTTGAGTGCCCTTACTCCAATGAGACATATTTCCTGGCCATAGTGTTTTTTTGTTTTGTTTTGTTTTGTTGTTTTGTTTTGTTTTGTTTTTTAGTTTGTTAGTACAGTCCATAAAGTAGCAATACTAAACATTTATAACATGCCTGTCATTCATTTTGAATTCCATTATGCAAAATATATAATATGCTCCTATGTATTCCTTAGAGATTATTATTAAGTAATTATTAAATATGAAATTCTAAAATGGTGTACAAAAATAACATTGAATTTAGTTTGAACACGTGTTCAGTGTAAATTTCTATTTTCCTATGTTAGGACTTCAATCTTTAACAAATGGGATTTTGCACATTAAATTCTCATAGTTTGGTCCTTTGAATTGTGAATAGAACAATGGATCAGTAATTATGCAAAGCAGAACTGCATATTGATTAAAACAGCAAAAAAAAAAAAACAACGGCTTTCATCTTCTTCTGCTTCATTAAGTTTCTCACTAGCACTAACTTCTTCCTAATTTTGAACATCATATTCAATGAACATTTTAGTCTGTGTGGTATATGATGAAAACTGTGGCAGGCGACTTAAATAATATAAATTCATTTCTTTTGTTCCTAGTATCTAGGCAAACCAAGATTAACTCAGCATTAGAGAGGGCATGATCTGTATTCCAAGCTGGTACTTTTGGTGCTAGGCCTCTCTGTCAGAGGAGGAAAGGTGCAGGGCAGGAAGCGAGCATGACTGGACGCTGTGTGAGGTATCTTCTATGAGCACTCATCGTGTTCCAAAAGCTTCACTTCCTAATATGACCACATCCTTAAATTATGGCACATGTATTGTGAAGTGGATGCAAACATTGTGATAACATAATAATGAAGACTATTCTTCATGCAGCTGAGACAAATTAAAGAGATTGGAAAAGTACAATGTTAGCTTATAACTGAGGTATCACAGTAAACGTAATACATTAGTTTTATAAAAATATTGTCTACTAAGACTATAAAACAAATATTAAAATACAACATAATATGATAAAAATTTGATCTTCTGAAATAGCCATCTTTATACCACAATAGCAAATTTCCTTGCAGATATTTCTTTGGCTCATAGTTTTAGATGGTCTCGCAGCACAGTTGCTTTTTGACTTATTACGGGGTGATGCATCATTGGAGATGTGTGTGCCAAAGGGAAATATTAGCCCCATGCATCCACGAAGCATAAAGGATGAGGAAATAGTCAATGTCACAGTTTATCCTTTATAGGCATGGCCTAAACGACTTGCAACTGATATGAAAGACTGAACTAAAATATAACAGAAGCATTACACAATGAATGACAAACTGTGTTTGCAGAACCACAGATTGCTCAGAATTCCACAAATCAAAAGGCTAAGAACTCGAGTATTAAAAATTTGACACTAACTGCTTCCTATTGTCTCCCCCACTACATACCCCAATGTCCATGATCAGGTTTACCAGGCAATTTGAAGTTCATGATTTTGGAGTTTATAACAATTCCCTCTTTGTTCTTTCCATTGGGGTCAGAGTGACTTGTTTGAGCATTTGTTTCCAAGTGTCAAATGACAGGAAGAGAGGCACAGACAGAAGGGTAATCAGCTCTATAGGAGTGAGTTCTTGGGGTTTCTCATTTCTTATGTGAAATGCATCCGAATAATGTTCTATTCATCAGCCTCTGTAGATTTCTGGAGCTGGTGTCAAAGAATTGGGGGAACAATTGAAAGATGTTAATATCAAGGTATAAATAGGTTGGTTAGAAGAAATTGAAATCAACCAAGATAAGAGAAAAAAAGACAAAATAATGACCAGATTTTAGAGGATATAAACAAATTGATACCAGCTTAACAAGATGACAATATGTTTAAAGAAAGTTCTATAGACACACAGAAAATGTTCACACTCAAACAGTTTAAGACCTTGTGATGACGGGAGAGAAATCTAAGACTCAGCAGTGTGTTTTACAGCTCAAATGCTAAGTCAAATCTGCATGTCAGGTTTCTGACCTAAAAACAATTGCTAAGACTTATTTATTTATGTATTTTATGCATATAGGTGTTTTGTCTATATGCACATTTCACATCAGAAGAACATGTCTGATTCCATGAGATTATCAGTATAGCAGGTTGTGAGCCTCCATGTGGGTGATAGGAATTGAACTCAGGACCTCTGGCAAGGCAGGCAGTGCTCTTAAGCACTGAGACAGCTCTCATGTCCTAAAAGAAAAATTTAACATTTTTTGTGTCTCAGGTTCTATATGGGCTAATAATGTCAAATTTTGATTAATATCCTAATAGCTACTGAAGAGAAGAACATAGGTCATATTCTAAAATGGAAAACAACTAGTCTTATTCTTAACCTCCAGTAGAAAGAGATAGGTACAGTGTTTGTTGAAAGTTAGGATTCAATTTTAAAAGGAGCCATAGTAAAGACATAATATTATCAGTCATATTGGCAGAGGATAGAAATGGGAGCTATCCTTTCAGTACTATAACAATCATCTCTGGTACAAAACACTTGCTTAAGAACAGAAAAAAAAAGGGGGGTAACACTGCCTGTTCACCGTTGAGTCTTAAAACACATTAAAGTGAGTTACAGTGACTGAAAACTGCACATTCCCCATCAAATATTTCTTCTGTAGCTCCTGGAGGACTTTTCTCAAGTAGAATCTCTCTGTTACCCAGCTGTCATAGTAGTCATTAGGGCACCAATTGATGGCATTTCTAGGTTTTGTAAATAGCATGGCCAATCTCATAACTCCTAACCTTATTCCTTTCACCAAGTTATCTGTAAGTACATGACAAGGAGGAAAGTCTCTAGCAGTATGGCAACATTGGCTAAGAGACATAACTAGGGAGATAGAAATGGCTTTTAGTGTTCAAAAACAGGAAATGGTTAGAAGTTATGATGCTAACTAATATATGCTCTGTTATGATGATGGGAGAGGTCTGATTCAAAGTATAATTAGTCATGGAAAAAGACTGGGGAATATAAAAATTCATTTCATGAACTATACACAATATGTTACAGGATGATAATTTTTGGTCTAATGAGAGAAGTTTGTCTTTCTGTATCTGATCTGGATATTCATAATCTTCCATCAGTTAGTATTTTAAGAACACTTTATGCACTGTTTTATAGATAGAAGATTAGTTTTCCTCAAAGTCAAATAATCACTGTTCAGAAGAAAATTGGTTATGTACATTTTAGTTTAGATGGAGTTGATTAACTTTACTACAGCATGTAGTGCTAAAATTTCCCTAAAAATCTGTTATCTGTGAATCCCAAATGCATAGACACTCATGATCTAAATTAAGTAGGTAGTGGGGACTTTGGGATGTTTTTCTTGCTTAATATGTATACAAGGAAGATCTCAGTAAGTCACATTGGTAGATAAATATGACAAAGTAAGTCACTATGTTTCAGGGCTCATTATGCATTTTGTGTATACAGTTACTATAGATTTATTCCTTAGTTCAAGAAATGTGGAAATTCTACTAACAACTTATTTAAAACAATGTTTAATTTTTTAAAGTAAGGCAAACTGAAATCATGCTGGCAAGATGCAGCCATGTGAACTTCACTGAATAATGGAAGTGTTCTTATTTTGTTTTCAAGATGATTGGAAGTGTTCTTGAGATGAAGAAATGTTTGAAAACATTAATAATGAAAGCATAATTCCATTTTTTTCATGCTGAGTTCTCACTTTTTATTAAACACTTCTAAAGGTAAATCACACTTCTTTGGTATTAATAGACATCTTTTCTATAGTGAGATTGCCTGCATGGAGGATGGTGATGTCCATATTTTTTTCTCTTAACACAATTCAATCACTCTGTCTCAAAGGTAGTTGCCATGATATTGTATGCCCATATCTTCTCTCTTATGGGGGTACATAACCACATTCCTGGGTATGACTAATTAGCAATTAATTGGGAGAGAGCCACTTGTTGATTCCCGGCTAGGTTTGACCCAAAAATTGGAAAACAAGGAAACTGTATTAATTAAAACACTGCTTGACCCATTAGCTCCAATTTTCTATTGGCTAACTCTTACATGTAGCTATGTTTTGGCATGTCTGACTTTGAAGGCAGCTCCATTGCTTCTCCCTGACTCTGCCCTTCTTCCTCCCAGCATTCAGCTTAGCTTTCCCTGTCTGCCTAAGTTCTGCCTTGCTATAGGTCCAAAGCAGTTTCTTTATTCATTAATCAATAAAAAGCAACACACAAACAGATGGACTTCCTGCAACTATTCGTTCCCAGATATCATCCAAACCATCTTTGGTTTAAAACACTGGAAAAACTCATTGTCAACATTCTAGCTAGTTATGTTTACTTTAATATTGGTTATTCTAATTTTCTCAATTAGCTTTATTAGAGGTGTATTGTGTTTTGATTACAAAGTTGAAAAACTTCAACTGAGTAATTTCTATTGGTGCCCAGATGCAGCAGCCAAACTTAATACTACTGAAGCCATGATGCTAACATTGCCTTCTTATGCTGGAGGGTGAAGGGCACAAGGTTTCTCATCTAATGATATTGAAGACTAATACATCATGTGCATTATAAGTTTGTGTTAACAGAGCAAATAGAAAGAATGTAAGGGAAAATATGAATTCTAGTCACCAGGGTGTAATCTTCCTCTATAAACTCTAGCTTTATTAAGATCAAGTTGTCAAGCCCTTGTGTATTTTTTTTAAATATCCCTTTGCATGGTTACGTGCATGCTGTCTGACTTACATTTGTGTTTTATTTCTTCTCCTTTTGAAAAGACATCACTAGTGAGACCACATTCTTTACAAATCCTTCAGCTTGAAAAGGCAGTTGGTAGCAGTGTGTCCGGGGCATCATCAACACATGTTGCAGAACATTTATTTTCCTCTAAATGTAATCAATATGTTTCAGAACAAATCTGTAGGGATTTATTTTTGAATAGTTAAGAAGTAATGGTCAAGTAGAATTCTTTTAGACTGGAGTAGGACATATAAAAAACAAATTTTATATAATAGCTTAGTATGTTTCTCATAAATCATATCAAACAAAGTTTTAAAAGAAGGTTGCATTGTCAGTTTTTGGAGTGACTATTATCAAAACTATTTTCTTCATAAGTATATATAAAAACATTTCAAAAAATATATAGTTATTTAATTTTTGAGCATATGGGTGTTTTGCCTGTATGTATATTTGTGCATCACTTCTGTGTCTAGTTCCAGTAGGGGCCAGAAGAAGGTATTGAATTATCTGAACTGGAGTCATAGTAGGTTATGGGCTACCTCTGCAAGCACAGAAAGTGTTCTTTGAGCCAGGCGGTGGTGGCACACGTTTTAATCTCAGCACTGGGGAGGCAGAGGCAGGAAGATCTCTGTGAGTTCCAGGCCAACTTGGTCTACAAGAGCTGGTTCCAGGACAGGAACCAAAAGCTATGGAGAAACCCTGTCTCGAAAAATCAAAAAGAAAAAAAGAAAGTGTTCTTTGCCTCTCAAAATCGTCTGTCAAGGTCTGGACTCTTCTCAGGTTTGAAGTGGCCAAGAGGCACCTGAGCAAGCAGAAGTCTGGCCCAGGGAGGGTCACTGTAGATGGTAGTGGGCACCAGGGACCATGTGACTCTGGTGACAAGGAAGGAACAGTTTTCATGTGGACATTTTCATCTCCAGTTCTTGGCTGTGTGAGATATAATGTAGACTTGTGAGATACTCCAATGAGTCCTATGGGACTTTCACTAAAAGCCTTTTGATTTCTTCTTACCCATATGTGAGTAAGGGGCCCTCTCTCTAGCCCCTCTTAGCAATTATAAATGACTTATCTCAAATCTATCTGTGCTTAACTGGTGCTTAGAAATCACCAAATGCTATTTTTTTTATTTTTTTTTTTATTGAGAATAGGAAAAAAAAGTTTCCGCCTCCTCCCAGCNAGAATTGGGGGAACAATTGAAAGATGTTAATATCAAGGTATAAATAGGTTGGTTAGAAGAAATTGAAATCAACCAAGATAAGAGAAAAAAAGACAAAATAATGACCAGATTTTAGAGGATATAAACAAATTGATACCAGCTTAACAAGATGACAATATGTTTAAAGAAAGTTCTATAGACACACAGAAAATGTTCACACTCAAACAGTTTAAGACCTTGTGATGACGGGAGAGAAATCTAAGACTCAGCAGTGTGTTTTACAGCTCAAATGCTAAGTCAAATCTGCATGTCAGGTTTCTGACCTAAAAACAATTGCTAAGACTTATTTATTTATGTATTTTATGCATATAGGTGTTTTGTCTATATGCACATTTCACATCAGAAGAACATGTCTGATTCCATGAGATTATCAGTATAGCAGGTTGTGAGCCTCCATGTGGGTGATAGGAATTGAACTCAGGACCTCTGGCAAGGCAGGCAGTGCTCTTAAGCACTGAGACAGCTCTCATGTCCTAAAAGAAAAATTTAACATTTTTTGTGTCTCAGGTTCTATATGGGCTAATAATGTCAAATTTTGATTAATATCCTAATAGCTACTGAAGAGAAGAACATAGGTCATATTCTAAAATGGAAAACAACTAGTCTTATTCTTAACCTCCAGTAGAAAGAGATAGGTACAGTGTTTGTTGAAAGTTAGGATTCAATTTTAAAAGGAGCCATAGTAAAGACATAATATTATCAGTCATATTGGCAGAGGATAGAAATGGGAGCTATCCTTTCAGTACTATAACAATCATCTCTGGTACAAACCACTTGTTTAAGAACAGCAAAAATGAGTAACACTGCCTGTTCACCGTTGAGTCTTAAAACACATTAAAGTGAGTTACAGTGACTGAAAACTGCACATTCCCCATCAAATATTTCTTCTGTAGCTCCTGGAGGACTTTTCTCAAGTAGAATCTCTCTGTTACCCAGCTGTCATAGTAGTCATTAGGGCACCAATTGATGGCATTTCTAGGTTTTGTAAATAGCATGGCCAATCTCATAACTCCTAACCTTATTCCTTTCACCAAGTTATCTGTAAGTACATGACAAGGAGGAAAGTCTCTAGCAGTATGGCAACATTGGCTAAGAGACATAACTAGGGAGATAGAAATGGCTTTTAGTGTTCAAAAACAGGAAATGGTTAGAAGTTATGATGCTAACTAATATATGCTCTGTTATGATGATGGGAGAGGTCTGATTCAAAGTATAATTAGTCATGGAAAAAGACTGGGGAATATAAAAATTCATTTCATGAACTATACACAATATGTTACAGGATGATAATTTTTGGTCTAATGAGAGAAGTTTGTCTTTCTGTATCTGATCTGGATATTCATAATCTTCCATCAGTTAGTATTTTAAGAACACTTTATGCACTGTTTTATAGATAGAAGATTAGTTTTCCTCAAAGTCAAATAATCACTGTTCAGAAGAAAATTGGTTATGTACATTTTAGTTTAGATGGAGTTGATTAACTTTACTACAGCATGTAGTGCTAAAATTTCCCTAAAAATCTGTTATCTGTGAATCCCAAATGCATAGACACTCATGATCTAAATTAAGTAGGTAGTGGGGACTTTGGGATGTTTTTCTTGCTTAATATGTATACAAGGAAGATCTCAGTAAGTCACATTGGTAGATAAATATGACAAAGTAAGTCACTATGTTTCAGGGCTCATTATGCATTTTGTGTATACAGTTACTATAGATTTATTCCTTAGTTCAAGAAATGTGGAAATACTACTAACAATTTTAAAACAATGTTTTAATTTTTTGAAGTAGACAGAATAAGACAAACTGAAATCATACTGGCAAGAAGCAGCTATGTGAACTTCACTGAATAATGGAAATGTCCTTGAAATGAAGAAATGTTTGAAAACATTAATAATGAAAACATAATTCCATTTTTTCCAGGCTAAGTTGTCAATTTTTATTAAACACTCCCAAAGGAAAATAACACCTCTTTGGCATTAATAGACATCTTTCCTACAGTGAGATTGCCTGCATGGAGGATGGTGATGTCCATATTTTTTTCTCTTAACGCAGTTCAATCAGTCTGTATCAGAGTTAGTTCCCATGATATCATGTGCCCATGTTTTCTCTCTTGAGGGAGCACATAACCACATCCCTGGGTGTGAATAAATTAGCAATTATTGGGAGAGAGCTGTTTGTTGTTTCCCAGCTATTTTAGACCTGAAATAATCACAAAGAAATGTATTAAGTAAAACACTGCTTGAACCATTGGCTCTTACCTCTTATTGGCTAACACTTACACATTAATTTAATCCATTTCTATTAATCTGTATATTGCCACATGGTTGGACTTACCAGCAAAGTTTCAACACAACTGACTCTGGTGGTGGCTCCATCTCTTCTCCCTGACTCTGTCCTTCCTCCCAGCATTCAGTTACCTTTCCCTGCCTTTCTAAGTTCTGCCTTGCTATAAGTACAAAGCAGATTCTTTCTTAACCAATAAAAGCAACACACAGACAGAATGGCCTCCCACAACTATTCATTCCTAAATACCATCTTTGGTTTAAAACACTGAAAAAAATCATTGTCAACATCCTAGCTCACTGTTAGTTATATTAAATTTAAGATTGGCTATTCTAATTTTCTCAGTTAGCTTTGTTAGAAGTGCATTGCATTTGATTAAAAAGCTGGGAAACTTAAATTGAGTAATTTTTATTGGTGTTCAGCCAACCTTACTCCCACTCAAGTCATGACACTGACTTTGCCTCTTTATGCTAGAGGGTGAAGGATAAAAGTTTTCTCAACTAATGTTATTAAAGACCAATACATCATGTGCATTATAATTCACAAATTGAAATTAAATGAAAGCTATTATATTAGTGATAGCATCACCAAGCAGATTGATACTCAACCAACAGGCTGACAAGCCCAACTGTTGTCCTCTATACCTGTTCTATATCTTTAAATCACTTTTGTACTGTTAGAGGCAATTCGCACATTGACTTGATGTGGTAGTATGAATAGGAACTCATAATTTGAGGCACTCTTTAGCTGAGGTGTTCTGACTCTGTATCACCAGTAGCTAAGTAGACACTAATTATTTTATCACAACATAATTGAGGAACAGGGGACTTGGAAGATAAAATGCATTCTGATTGGTCAAATGGAAAGTTCTGAGAAATATATATGGAAATAGAAATTTAAAGTGAAGGGTGTGTCCATGGACTCTCATTTCCTTCTTAATAATTAAGTATTATCAGTAAATTTTACTTCCCAAAGGGTCTCTAAGGCACATGAATTATATCCTGCTTCTGATTTCCACAGCTTATTTTCAGTATGTCATTTTAACACAGAGTCAAAGAAATTTAGAATTTACAGTAAGAATTAGTCGCACAAATCTCTTGATGGTAAAATTTTGACTGTGGGACTCACAAATACTTTTGAGGATAGAGAAGACAGGAGAAGGATGAAAAGTGTGGCCAACAGAAGAAGAAAACTGAGATATCACTGTTTTAGTTGCTCTTAAACAAAGGTTGATAGAATCGTTTTTTAAATAACCACTTCTGTCAGATTCATTAAGGAAAACTGAGAAACTATACAGATATAGACATAGTCTTGCAACCCTAAATAACCAGTATTGTGGACCACACACACACCAAAGAACACTGTGGAAAATATTTCAATTGAGGTTAGAGAAAAATGCATTTGAAAATAAAACAAAAATTGAAAATATGTGGCTGTGATTTCTAATAAGAAATATTCAGCAAACAATCTTGGTAACTTATTACCTGTATACATAATAACAGAATAGAAATGAACATCTATGTATACACACACATATATACACACATACACTCTCACACACTAGATGATAGATAGATAGATAGATAGATAGATAGATAGATAGATAGATAGATAGATAGATAGATGCATATACACACACAAAGGAGTAGAGATTAAGATTCTAATAAAATAATTGGTTCAATAAATACAGTTAAAGTAATTATATTTAAAAACTGAATATATCATATTATAATTGAGTATAATTATATTAGTTATAAAATAGAGGACCCAATGGCACAGTGTACCAACCAAAAGAATAAACTTTTTTTTCTTGGCTTACAAATCAAAGCTCAATTTATGTATTCACATGCCAAAAGTAAAATGAGATCATGTTGGGAAAACTGTGAAAGATGGGCCCAGTGGGTAAGGAGCAAGAGAGAAGACATTAGAGGGACCCTTACATAAGTTGAAGTAGAATATTAAACCAGCTGCACATATGTTATCTTTATGTAGAACTTTACATCATGGTAAGATAGAAATCACTGTTCTTGTTGATCTTGACAACACCCAAAGGAAAACTACAGAGAAGTATCTGGTAAAATATTTAAGTTCTGACTATTTCTATGAAGCAGACAGATTTAAAAAAAAGCATAAAATCTGGGAGCTAGAAAGTTAATTCAATGGTTAAAAGGACTTTATTGCTCTTGCAGAGGATCCAGGTTCAGTTCCTAGCACCTCATGACAGCTCTCAGCTTCCTATCCTTGGGGAATAATACCCTATTCATGATTTCTCAGCACTGTGTACATGCACATAGTCACACACAGACACAAAGACAGAGGGCAAACAGACAGACAGATGGACACACACATATATGCACACACAAACAATTAAAATTAAAAATAAATCTGAATAAACATAGAAAAATAAATCTATTAAACTTGAGAAAACCAAACTAATAAATAATTCAAAAGTAATAAGATATCCCTCACTACATTGCTTTGTTAGCTGGATTATTTCAAAATAAATTGAAATGATTAATGAGACCTCTAGTTTTTTTCTTCTTCTGGATTTTGTGGGTGTTGTGCTCAGGTTTTTTGTAAATTCCGGATGCCACATGCTCTTCCTATGGTCATTTCAAAAAGTTCATGTATCCTCCAAAGTCAAGATTTGTTTCTGCAAGTGTACCTTGACTTTTCCCCACACATCCAAATTTAAAAACAACACACTGTTCCAGGAAGCAAAGGAAAACATGCTCAGTGAAACTGATGAGGGAATCTACCTCCCTTTGTGATGTCCTGAAATTATTTCCAATGTAAAGTCAATGAATGAGCTCATTAAATTGGAAGGAAAAATGCTGCTACTTGGCTTAGTATAAAGTATGATTTCTTGCCAAAAAGTCCAGCCAATATCAGAAATCCTGTAGTTATCACTGATGTGTGCTTTTGTCAATGGAAGCAACCTATCTTATGTCTCACCTCTTTTGTTGTTTACACTGAATTTCTCAAGCCTGCAGGTACTCAAGTATATTTAAAGCCATGTTATAACTATGTCAAACTCTTGGTTGTTTTCTTATAACAGAAGAACAAACTCTGGAGAGGACCCCCCAAAAAATAAGTAAATACAGCAGCCAATCTTTCCAGGATACAGATGAAAGTCCATTTTCATGAAGCAAAAGTGAAGAACACAGATGGCTCCTACTTTGTTCATTGAAAAGAAACTTCAGAGTCGACTGCAAACACTTCTGAAAGCCCTTTTCCCTCCCCCATATCTCTCCTTTACACAAAAATACACAAAGAAAGAGAGAGAGAGAGAGAGAGAGAGAGAGAGAGAGAGAGAGAGAGAGAGAGAGATTCATTCATCAAAATTCCCTCTCATCACTCACCTGGTAATAACTAAAACATTTCTAAGACATTTTTTTTTCTATGCTTTCTCTGTCAATATACAGAATGACATTGAGATAAAATTGCTAGTTCACTATTTTGGGTAAAGATATTGCTCCATTGGTGTTTTTGATTTTAGCCATTCAAACAGGTATAAAATGATATCTCAAAGTTGTTTTGATTTGCATTTCCCTGATAACTAAGGAAGTTGAACATGTCCTTAAGTATCTTTTGGCCATCTGAAATTCTTCTGTTGAGAATTCTCTGTTCAGTTCAGTACCCCATTTCTTAAACTGAGTTATTTAGAATTTTAATGCTTAGTTTCTTGAGTTCTTTATACATTTTGAAGATTAGACCTTTGTCTAATATGGGGTTGGAGAACATCTTCTCCCATTCAGTAGGTTGTCTTTTTGTTTTAATGACTGTGTCCTTTGCTTTACAGAAGCTTCCCAGTTTTAAAAGGTCCCATTTATTCATTGTTGATTATTGATTGTGCTACTAGGGTTATACATAGGCAGTGGTCTCCTGTGCACATGAATTACAGCTACTTTCCACTTTCTCTCCTATCAGGTTCATGATAACCTATTCTGGAGAGGATATAGAGTAAGGAGAACACTCATTAATTGCTGTTTGGAATGCAAACTTGTGCAACCACTTTGGAAATCAGTGTGGCGGTTTCTCAGAAAATTGGGAGTCAACCTACCTCAGGATCCAGCAATACCACTCTTGGTAATATACTCAAGAGATGTCCAATGATACTACAAAAGCATTTGTTCAACTATGTTCATAGCAGCATTATTAGTAATAGCCAGAACCTGGAAAAAACCTAGATACCCCTCAGTGGAAGAATGGATAAAGAAAGTGTGGAATATATACACATTAGAGTACTACTCAGCGGTAAAAAACAATGACTTCTCGAATTTTGCATGCAAATGGATGGAAATAGAAAACACTATCCTGAGTGAGATAATCCAGACTCAAAAATATGAATATGTACCTTCATTCAGCAATGGATAGAGATAGCAAGAGAGACCCATATCTGAGCACTGGACTAAGCTCTCAGGGTCCAGTTGAAGAGCAGAAGGGGGGAGAATATGAGCAAAGAAATCAGGACCATGAGGTGTTGGTCCACCCACTGAGACAGTGTGTCTGAGCTAATGGAAGCTCACCAAATCCAGCTGGACTTGAACTGAAAGAGCATGGGATCAAACTGGATCCTCTGAATATGGCTGACAATGGGGGCTGACTGAGAAGCCAATGATAATGGCACTAGGATTTGTCTCTACTGCATGTACTGGCTTTTTGGGATTTTAGTATATTTGAATGCATACCTTCCTAAGCCTGGATGGAGGGGGGGCTTGAACTTCCCACAGGGTAGGGTACCCTGCCCTCTCTTGGGTCTGAAGTGGGAGGGGGTGAAGGTGA
>NW_026068186.1:612558-668329 GCF_014885135.2 Alexandromys fortis
ATATATATATATATATATATATATATGATTAAAAAATAACCACAAAAATCTCAGTTGCATAACTGACAGGTATTACCAATAGCTAAGTGTGCAACCATTCTGTGAAAATTTAACACTGTTTCATGACATGTTGTATTATTAGCAAACACTGCTGCGAAACAGTATAACCTAATCATAGAGTAATCTCCTAGAATCAGGAAGGAAGAATGCTGTGTTGGTGCTGGATGGACACACAATATGTCCAGGTCATGCCTACATGTCCCAGTGCATTCCCCTAAGTGTTCTTTGTTATTCTGTCAAGTGCTCACCAGAGACATTGCAGGGCAGTAACAATTTTCTAGTGTGACCCTTAATAAATTTTGGCAGACATAAGTTTTTAATCAAAGGCTTCCACACTTGGGGTAGCAAGTACCCAGATGTCTTTAGGGATTACATGGTACATAAATGAATTTTAAAGTTATTCTGTTACTATTATTACAAATTATGGTGCACAGCCTTCTCTGTTAATGCTGCTACATCTGAACTTAGCATCCTCAACAGCTGTCAGTACGTTTATCCTCTTTTAATGATGAAAACAGATCTTGAGAACTTTCAAGATCTGATTATACAATAAAAGGTCAGGAACTGCAGCTACCCCAGAGCTGATATGTTTCTTATTACTTTAATGAAAAGGATCAATTAAACAAAGAGCAGAGAGGAGATCCTTGCACTTTAGTGACTGTTAGATAGAGTTTTGTTTTATGATATCATCTTTTCTCAATACCCTTGCTAGAAGAAGTTTGAGAGTTCAGTCCTTGTTGTCCAAGTTCTTGACAAGTTTATTGTAGAGGCAGATTGATCCAGGTTAGAACCAGGTGGTCTCAGGGATCCTTCCTGTTTCCTTTTGAAGACTAAATCCAACCACCAGTAATCATATGTGGTTTTATTTTTAATTAATTTAAATTATTTTTTTTTTTTGAGGCAGGGTTTCTCTATTGCCTTGTGGCCTGTCCTGAAACTAGCTCTTATAGATCAGTTTTGTAGGACGGCACTTGTTTATTCTTGGATGCTCAGCCCTGAAATAACTCCAGAGAAACTGTATCAGTTAAATCACTGATTGTTCTATTAGTTCTGCCTTCTTACTGACTAACTCTAACATCTTAATTTAACCAGTTTCTATTAATCAGTGTATTGACACATTGTTGTGACTTACCAGGTAAAGTTTCTTTGGCATCTTTCTCTAGTGGGGCTACATGGCTTCTCTCTGACTCTGCCTTCTTTCTCCCAGCATTCAGTTTAGTTTTACCCACTCACCTCTGCTCTGCTCTGTTATAGGCCCAAAGCAGTTTCTTTATTAATCAATGGTAATTACAGCATAAGGAGGGGAATCCCACATCAGATAGGGCTGGTCTTGAACTCACAGAGATCCACCTGCCTCTGTCTCCAAAGTATTGGCATTAAAGACATGTACCGCCATCGTCTGAGTCATATGTGACTTTATAAACAGAGGACTCTGAAGGTAAGTTAAATTCAGATACCTGTGTTTATGATGATAAGGAAAGTTGGAGGTAATTGAAACTACCAACATGTAAGTATTTGATTTACACTAATTAGTCTGCAAAAGCAGCTTGTTTTGAGCATCCTGTGATATCTCTATCACAGTGCATCATAGCTTCCATTTTGCAACTAGAACAAGATCTTGGCTCCACATAAGATTTTAAGACTTGGATCTTTCAACCTGTTCTTCCAAAGGACAAGTGATTAGATAAACACATAATGCCGTGTATCAATAAAATTGGAATCTAGACATAGGGAATCCTAGTTTTTCTTCAAATGCTCCTTGGGGTATAATGTGCTTATATGACTTTCAAGTCCTGATCACAGTCTGTCTTCAGGGGAATAGGATCAGGGACTCAAGCAGGAGCAGAGGCAGGAACCATGATAAACATTGCTTCCTGGCTTGCTCTCCAAGATTTTCTCAGCTTGCTGTTATATAGCACCTGGGGCCAGCTCTCGAGGGTTGGCACAAAGCACAATAGACTGACTCCACCCACAGTGATCATTACTAAAGAATATGCCAAACAGACATGCCCAGAGGACAATCTGACAGAAGCAATTCCATAATTGAGATTCACTTTTGTCAAGTATATCTAAGTTGTGGTCAAATTGGCATAAATTAACTAGTACAAAGCATTTCTTTTAAGGCAACTCGTATAAATTTTCTCCTATAAACTAAGGAGAAGGCCTGAAATCAAAGGTAACTTTGAACTTTGAACTTCTCCATGTCTTTATTGAGAAGGCCCACTGGTCAAATGAGAGACATAGTGGCTGACATAAACCCCGTCTTCTCAGTGCTCCCTGCTCACCAGCCCAACAATAGAGTCTAAGGCTGAGATCTGAACAACTTTACACATTTCAACCCACTCATCATCGAAGACCTAGACAGTCCTTATACTTCTATCATAAACATTATCAGGAAAAAAGTGATGGGAAACATGAAAGCATATACATTGTCCTGTACTCTGGAACCAGTCAAAGCCTGATCTGCAGATCAGTAATCTTTCACAGGTCAGAAAGCAGGCATTTTGCCTAGAACTAACTTTGATGTTTTTTTTCATATATAATATCAAATATAACACAAAAAATAAGAAATATTTTTCCACATCCAACATTTTATGGGAAAGTATGACTTAGATACATTTTTTTCCTCATATCATTGACAAAAAATGGAGTAAAACATTAGGTTTTATTAAAATAGTTGTTTATCTACAACTAAGAAAAAAACGAACTGATAAAAATAGAAAATTAATTTCTGTTTTAATTTCTACCTTTGTAAATTCCAAAGCTACATTTTCATAATAACATGTCAGGTGCAGTTTTCAGTCAATTTAAGCTCAGGCTATTGACAATGCATTTTTTCCATCTGCACTCTTATTGAAACAACCACTCTAAGAGTGAAATGAGAAAATGTTGCAGGGCAAGCCATGTAGACTGCCAGCCCCAGGGACATTTGCATAAACCCTCAGGAAATGTTTGCTCACACCCTAAAATATTTGAAAACCTGGTGCTTTAAAATGTGCAGGAAACTTAATGAATTTTATATATTCTATAAGTGTTAGAGATACCTGATAGGCTTCTAACAATTTAAAGCACAATTTAAATTCTAGTTTTAACTCCGTGAAATTCACTTGTTTAGGATAAAGGGAGTTGGAAGTGGGAGGTGAGGCTGTTTTCCTTCGCTGACCTTCAATGTAATGTGGGTGGTTACCTCACAGCTCTCTTCATCAATGAAGCAGAAGAAGACGTGCTCCATTCCATGGCCTGGTCCCAAGAGTGCTTTGAAAGAATGTATATATATTTCTCTATGCAAATATATTTATATAGTATTAAGCAGCAGGTGGTCAGGTCCACAAAAACAGTCTTCTGTGTCCTGACATCAGTATTTCTTCTGCTCTGAGAACATCTGTGTCTAAAAACAAAACCAAATACATTTGAAATTTTATTTTTTTATACACATTATTTTATTTTTAGTTTAGCTTAGTTTTTTTTATTTCTCTTTGTTTGTTTGTTTTTGTTTTCTGAGACAGGGTTTCTTTGTAGCTTTGGAGCCTGTCCTGGAGCTAGCTCTTGTACACCAGACTGACCTTGAACTTTCAGAGATCTACCTGCCTCTGTTTCCCAAGTGCTGGGATTAAAGAAGTGCACCACCACTGCCAGGCAAGATTTTTTTTGTTTTAATTGCACAATGATATATTAATTTTAACATTTTTTAATTACAAATATTTTTTATTTAATTTTATTAACATTTTTCCTTTATATTACATACCAGCCACAGTTCATACTCTCTGCTCTCCTCCTATTCCCTCACCCCAACTCCCATATACCTCTCTTTCCATCTACTACTCCTCCAGTTCTATTCAAAAAGGGATAGGCCTCCCATGGGAAGGATCAAAGCAAGACACATCAAGTTGAGGAAAGACAGAGAACCTCACCCTGCATAAAGTAATCCAGCATGGGCAACAGGTTTCCAAAAGCCAGCTCAGTACTAGATACAATCTTATTTTCACTGATAGGAGCCTTACAAGCAGAGCAAGCTACACAAATGCAATACACATGCAGAGGGCCTAGGTAGGTCCCAAGCAGGTTCTCTGTTAGTCTAGAATCCACATGCTCCCATAAGCTCAGATAATCTGTCTCTGTGGGTTCTCTGTCATAACCTTGACCCTCCTGGCTTGACTTCAGGAGGACACTTTTGCATTTGCTTGCATCAGTTACTGGGTAAGGCAGGGCAGAAACACAAGCACATGCAAGGGTATGAAAACTCACAATGAGTAAGCAAAATTGGCTGCGACAATTTTTCAGTAGATCAAATGCACAATGCTTGTGCTCATAGCCATTACAACACCAGTAGTGACTCCAGTTTCAAGGTGACCAACCAGAAGCATTCCTGTGGCAGCATAATTTCCCTAACCCCAATAATCCCCCCCAACCTTTTTACAATAAAGAGCTTCTGTATTTCAATCTCTCCTAATTTGTGTCATTGACTCCATGTCTTCTCACTCCCTAGATCTTCCCCACTCTAAACAGGGATAGAACCACAGACAGCAGCAACAAGCCCACAAAAATTGTAACTGGTGTCTGACTTGATTGAAACCTTTCCATTTGCCCTCTTTTTGGGTCCTCCTTAAACTTTTTTCCCCCAGCAGATTATTTTTATTACTTTATAAATAATACCAATCAAAACTTTTACTTCCTCCCCTCCTCCCACTTCCCTACCATCTCCCTTACTTGCCCCCCCCTCCAGTCCTAAGAGAGGGCAGTGTACCCTGCCTGTGGGAAGTCCAAGGCTCTTCCCCCTCCATTCAGACTTTGCATCCAAATGGAATAGGATCCCTACATCCTACATAGTATATAATGAATGGAACACTAAATTAATCTCTAATGTCACTTTACTAATAAAAATAAGAGATATTTTTCTCTCCCTCTGCAAGAAAGAGAGAGAGAGAGAGAGAGAGAGAGAGAGAGAGGAAGAGAAGAGAAGAGAAGAGAAGAGAAGAGAAGAGAAGAGAAGAGAAGAGAAGAGAAAAGAAGAGAAGAGAAGGGAAGAGAAGAGAATGCAAAACAAAAGCAAAAGCAAATCTGGGCTTTGTACAATCTGCAGTCACTATCACAGAATTTTGTCTGCACCAGGCAAGACCAGAGTAAAAGATACTAAAATAGCTCAAGGTGTTGACCTGTATTTAAACTGGATTCCGCATGATCATTTCATATATGATTCCCAAGTAAAAACCTAAGCAAACTTTACATCTCTAAACTTTTTATATAGGGCAGTTGCAGAGTTCATAAATTTACCAATGCATTATTCTAAAGCAAGTACTATAAAACATGCTGAAGCAAAGGATTCAGCTGTCCTATTTGCAAGGCCCAGTAACTTACTGAATAAGTTTTTCTAATGCAAACCATTCCAGAAACAAACTTGTAATAAAATAATATGAAATTATGAAAGTAAAATCAGACAGGTCATTAAATCTGCATGTCATCCCAAGAATGTACAATGCTGAATATTTAGCATATCTGCACTCCCAAATAACCATGTTTCTATTACAGAAATTTTCTTCAAATTTGAAAGAGAACTACATATTTCTTTTTCATCTATGGGTATTCAAAACTCCAGATTCAAAATAATTAACATTGAACTTTAGTTCAATGAAGGAGACTCAGTGATACTCTGCTGTGTACTGGGATTAAGTGACAGTCTCATTGAATTAAATAAGATGCATGTACCCCAGATATTTCTCATCCAATTTGCTTGATGCATCATTTTGTGTAGAAGGGAAATGAGTCTCCCTTGGATAGGCACCAACAAAGCACTACAGCCTTGCTTTAGTTATCTGATCTAGAAGTCCATAAGCAGCAAGCATAATCTGGACAATACTGTAAGAAAGTCCGATACAAGTTTCTTCTCGTTGAGCAGACCACACTAGCACAGCTAGATAGAAGAGCTATATATTTTTCTTCCACACATTGAAAAGAATTCAAGCATCAACATCAGTAGATTTTGCTTTCTACAAATAGAAAAAGATTAAAAGGAATTAGCCTGTCTTCTGATGCTTTAACTACTGTAAAAATGTATCTGCTCAAAGAGTCTTTTAGAAATATGTAAAAATATTTCTACCTTATTAGATCATTCCTAGTCATTGATTATTATCAAATACCTTGGGAAATAAAAGACCTTTACTTCAGGTCATTTCTGAGAACATTTAGTATGAACAGAGTGAATGTGAACTTGTAGCCATAATTTAAAACCCGTTAAGATCTGCAAAGTTGTTGACTTAAAAACAAGTGCCAGGAGCTAGAGAGAGAGCACAGCAGATAGGAGTTCTTGCTGCTTCTTCAGAGGAGGAAGATTCAGTTCCAGTTATTGTGTAGTATAGCTCACAACCATCTGAAACTCCAGCTCCATTCTGGCCTCCATTAATACTGCTTGTGCATGTGCACACACACACACACACACACCTTACACATGAATAAATAATAAAGTATTTCCTTTAAACAACAGCATTGCACACAAGTGCTGGAGATGAGTCAAGAGGATGGCAGGGATGCAAATGTCAACACAGGTTGAGATGCTCATCATTGTTTAATAACAGCTTTAAAAGTGTAATGTTACTTAGTATTTTCTTCATTTTTAAATTTTTTATTGATATTATTGAGCTATACATGTTTCTCTGCTCCCCTCCCTTCCTTTCTTCCCCTTTCCTCTCCATTTCTCTTCTACCCTCTCCCATGGTCCCCATGCTCCCAATTTACTTGGGAGATATCTTATTTTTCTACTTTCCATGTAGATTAGATCCATTTATGTCTCTCTTCATTTTTTAGTAAATCACTGTATGTTGAGTTTCCAGCCATACCCTAAGAGACAAGCAACTTTCTTTTGAGTCTATTGTCGTCAGTTGGGAATAAAGTAAGCTAACTTAATTACAGGTGCCTTTTACTAGATCTTCATCATATTTAATAATATATCATGAATTTTCTGGTTAAAAGGGCTATAAGGAATCAACACCCATCATTATTTATGCTTTCAGGAATAGTGATACAAAATGATGGATGGAACCTGGAAGTATTTAGAAATTTTATTTAATTTACAAAATTAAAACCTTTCCTTGGGTTATCATATAGATATCTGCTTTCCTGTTTCAAATTGTAAGACAGGAAGGAATTGGCATTGGTGGTCTTAGATATCCTTCTAGACCCAAAATACAACTTCTGCTACACTGGTTTTGTGCACTTCTATTTTTGACATTTATGTTTTCATACAGTGATACTGTGATGTGTGAGTGCCATCTATGTGCTGTGATTATCATTAGTGAATAAAGAAACTGCCTTGGCCTGTTGATAGAATGTTGTGATCAAAGCAGCGGGCTGCATTCCTGGCACCCGGCCGCCCACATTGCTAGTTTATGCCCCGAAATAATTACATGGAAAATGTATTCTTGTAAACATTGCCTGGCCCATTAGTTCCAGCCTCTTATTGGCTAGCTCTTACATATTGATCTAACCCATTTCTAATATTTTGTGTAGCACCATGAGTTGCCTTACCAGGGAAGTTCTTAACCTGTGTCTGTGTCTGGTGGGAGAATCATGGCGACTCCTGACTCAGCTTCTTTCTCCCAGAATTCTGTTCTATCTACTCCACCTACCTAAGGGTTGGCCTATCAAATGGGCCAAGGCAGTTTTTTTTTTATTAATTAACCAATGAAAGCAACAGATTAGAAAGAAATCACTCCCACATCATTTTCCCTTTTTCTGTTTAAACAAAAAAGAAGGCTTTTATTTTAACATAGTAAAATTACATATAGCAAAACAGTTATCAAGCAAGAATTACAGTTACAATATTTATATCTATTTTATCTTTTATCATAATTAAGGAAAACTATAACTATCTATTTATTTTTTAACTCCATCAAAGACTCCAGAAGGATATAATATTACCTAAGCAAACAAGAAATAAGAAACCTCAAACTCTAGAAATGACAGAGACATCTCACTGCCTGGACAGTCACCCAAAGTTCCTCTGTACCGTTGGGGCATCCATCTTTGGCCTACAGGCCCATGGTATCCAGAGACATTTCCATGAAGCAGGAAATTTCAAAGACAGTTCAGTCATTTTCTGCTGTGTCCTGCAGAATGTCTCGCAGACTCTTTCATGAATCAGGAACCCCGAAAGACCATCTCACCTTTAGGCAAGTTCAGAAGTCCTCTCTCTGCGGGTTCTCTGTGCAGTTTATGCAACAGTCCAGGCAAGAGCAGTTTCTTGCCCAAATGGCTATCAAACTCCATAAGGATCCTCTTCGATGCCCATCTTCCTCTTGAAGTAGATTGGTGCTGCCAGGAGCAGACGTGTCTCATTGTCATGAAAAGCCCTAAGTTATTAAAACATTAAATAGCATATTTCGTAGTCTTTGAAAGATATGAAGAATTCCTATCTAACTGAAATATATCTGAAATATCTCTATATATCTAGAAAATCTAACTAACATGACTACAAACTTGACTATTATTGATGATTATTCAGTATCAACCTATATTTCCTAATTATACATTACATTCTTAAATGAACTACACAATCACAATACCTTAATCAAGATCAGAAATACATATACATATAACAAAATTGACCTTAAAATCCATACCAATGAAAATTATTCATATCTATATAATATACCCCATTAAATGTAAAAGAACATTTAAAAACAATATTTGGGAACATGGGTGTAGTTTTTTTTTTTTTCAAACTGTGTTTTGCTGAATGGGGGCGCTGTTATTTAGATCTTTTATGGGATAACCTGTCTGTTAGGTTTATCTCAGTTGACAGTTGAGTAAAGTAATTTTTTGAGGGTGTATACAGTAACCTTTTAGGAGGGTGTAGTCTATTATACCATATTGGGATAGAAGAAATCCACAGGGTCTTATTCTCTGTGAAAATAAAAGAAGGACTTTTTTAAAGCATCATAATCTTAGATTTAAATTTTGAAGTTAAGATACCTTTAGAACATATGTGTAGGTTTAGCTTAGCAGACCATATAATAAAATGTTTTTTTTTTGTACTTAGCTTCTTCACAGTCAAAAATTTTAAAGAAAACACAATAACACAAAGAATCCAGACTCTCTGTGATTTTTTTTATTTTTACGTGGCTTGTTTTATTTTATATTTTTTTAATCTATAACTATCTGTACTCCGTCTTTTCAAAGACTTTACCCTTTTTTTAAAACATTAACTTTATTTTTTATAATTTTTTTTCTCTTTTAAACCTATATACATTCATCCAACAGTGTCTGAATCTGTATTTTTTTTCACTATCCAGGAGCATATTTTAAAATGTTAATCACTTCTTAAAAACTTAACTTGCACCATGTACAGGTACCGCCTGTGTCCTGTCCAGTCGAAACCTTAACTGTGTTGTCATTATGGGTAATTACAGTAGTTCCTGCCTGAGACCAGCACAGTTTAGCATTGTGGAGCTGAGCCCCTCCTGCCTCAGAGCCATTTGTTGCCTCTGAGCCACACACAGTTCCAGGCACACAGCAGTCCACATTGCCATCAAGTAAGCTGCAGCACTTTACTCCAAATGCTCCATTTAAAGACTGTCTCCCACAGGAGCCAGACAGAGATTGCAATGGCTGTACAGCCCAGAAAGCCGGCATTTTAAAACAGCCTGTTTTTTTCCTGCTGCTGAGCCAGAACAATTTTTTTTGTGGCATGCAACCCACAAACAGCCAAAAGCTGTGTTAAACTCTCTCTCCTTTTTTTTTTTTTTAAGTCCTCTCAGGCTTTTAAGTGGATTTAGTCCATTACTTTGGAGCGCCACTCTGTTGTGATTGGAGCTGCGGGCTGTGTTCCTGGCACCCAACCACCCGCACAGCTAGCTTATGCCCCGAAATAATTACACGGAAACTGTATTCTTTTAAACACTGCCTGACCCATTAGTTCCAGCTTCTTATTGGCTAGCTCTTACATATTGATCTAACCCGTTTCTAATATTTTGTGTAGCACCACGAGTTGGCTTACCAGGGAAGATCTTAACCTGTGTCTGTGTCTGGTGGGAGAATCATGGCGACTACCTGACTCAGCTTCTTTTTCCCAGCATTCTGTTCTGTCTACTCCACTAAGGGTTGGCCTATCAAATGGGCCAAGGCAGTTTTTTTTATTAATTAACAACAAAAACAACAGATTAAAAAAATCACTCCCACATCAATAGAGCAGAACTTAGGTAGGCACAGAAGATAGAACTGAATGCTGGGAGGAAGAAGGTAGAGTCAGGGAGAAGCTATGGAGCTGCTGGAGATAGATGCTGGGGATTTTACCCAGTAAGCCACAGCCTTGTGGCAATACACAGATTAATAAAATGGGTTAAAATAATATAAGAGCCAATAAGAAGCTAGAGCTAATAGGCCAAGAACTGTTTTAATTAATACAGTTTCTGTGTGATTATTTCAGGGCTAAGCTAGCCGGGTAGCTGGGAACAAACAAGCATCTCTCCCCTCCTACAATACTGCAGTTCAGTTAAATAAAGTAAGCAAGCATGGGAAATAAGAACATGTATGAAGTTTCTACTAGGATGGTAAACTAAAAGATAGGCACTCCTCATCTGTTGTTACAACTGACCACATGGATACAGTTTTTTCCTGTACCACCCTATGTCATGACAGACATGTTGGACATCCATCAGTCTCATAGAAGGTTGCTCACTTGTTAAATTATCTCAGGTCGAGAAATAACCAGGCTTGGTAAAGAATAAAATGATTATATTTTTATTTATCATAAAGGTACACTCATGAAACAGGAACCACACAGAGAGCACACCTGGGCAGCAAAGCATTTTTCTTCAGGTCCCAGAAAGCCACACCCTAATTTGGTCCCACGTCTTAAAGACATTGATTGTCAAAGATTCCCCATTTCTCACTATGTCATTTTCCTTGGGCTCTGCTCTCTAAGATTTTCATGTGGTCAAGGCTGGACACATAGCAATGCTCTGGGTTTTTCTTCTGTTCTTCAAAGAGAAGGGGACCTAGAAATTGTAATCCAAGCTGCCCACACTGACTATTATGGAATGTTTATAGACCACCTCTCAATAGACTCATAGAAACTTCAAAGTACCAAATCCTTGTTTTACTAGGACACTGCTCTCTGAACCTCAAAATTCTAGCTTCCAACATTTTGTTCTTGAGTTTAAAATGGAATCACTACTGTAGTTATTATGTTTTGTTTATTTTTTTTAAATGGACATCATTGCTAGTTAATTATAAGACACTAACTAAGCCCTAGAAGATATAACTTTAAATAAAATCAGTATAAGATCTCAAATTGAGAAAAATAATTTCCATCCACAGGAAGACTTGCTCAATAAATACTTCAGTTAGTGAGGGAATCAAATAATAAAAGAAGATGGGGGGCTCACATCAGTGATGCCAGGGAGTTTAATAACAACGGACCAAACCAATACTACTCTACTACTTAGGAGGTCTAAAGTTCAAATCTGTTCTTTTACCCTGGGCCAATTATGAAGTGAGATTATACCTGATAAACAACCAATTCAACAGGCTAACATCACGGTAAGGTATGTAACATCTCAAAAGTTCACATTGCAGCTCTTGCCTTTGGCCTATTTAACTGTTGTTATCAACAAGCACTGGTTACCTCAACTTTGGATAATTAGTGCAGCTGCTTTGGGGGCCCAGATGAGTGTGCACAGAAGGTGCACTGATCCTAGAGTCTGCTCTGATGGAACCTGAGAAGTTCATAGGTAAGCACAACTTAGCTTGGATTGCTAGAAATGTTGCTTTACAGTGAGATAAGGGTCTTCTTTCTATGGGGGCAGAATAAATCAGTGACCACAAAATAATGAAACAATTGTATTTATGGCTGGGATTCATTACCTTTCGATGGATGTTTGGCCTTACTGTCAGCTTGACAGAACCCATGAGAGAGAAAGCTGTGATTACCATAGCACCTGGTATAGCCTCCACTAACTTAACATACTTCTGAATATCTGGCTGAATGTGTCACAGAAACATGGTTTGAATCACTTTCTGCCTCAGAACCTTGTTTAATTAAGTAAGGATGCATATTATTCCAGATTACATGAACTCATTATTTTTAGAATGAAACAAAAATTATGAATTCTAATGGAGCAAATCAAATCACCATTGTGAGATAAGGAATGTATATTTAAAGAAAACAGGAAAAAAACTGAATTATTCATGCCAGAGAAAGACAAGCAAAGTCAGAAAGACTAAGAATGTGCAGGACGAAGAGCTCAATCTCTTTCCTCTTACTGTTAGCCCGTTCCTTGAGGATTCTGCCCCTTGTCAGACCCCATGTTCTACTTGGTCTATGCTAGGTAAAGGGAGAGAAAAAAAAAACTTATAAAACAGAAAAATTTGGTCCACAAACCAGAGCTTGCAGTCTTTGCTGACCCGAGTCCATGAACATGAGTAAGAGTTAAGGGTGATAATAGAGTATGATGAAGGAGGTACCTTGTTGCCCCAAAAGAAGTATGTTACCATTATTGCACAAAATGGTCAACATCTGACAAGCAGGCTGGGTGGGAAAGAATAGTGCATTTTGCATTTCCACTTTTATACCCGAAATAGATGGTGTGTTTTAATCTCTGAGTCTCCAGAGTCAAAGTGACTCCCTGTACTAAAACATCTTAAAGTGGTGCACCTAGATGTGTGTGAGGAGTTAAACAATTGTGTGGGCTGAATAATTTCACCTGGGTAAAGAACGTAGGAGTTGAAAGAATTTTAAGGAGCAAGTGAAAAATATGCTGACTTGTTTAACTCCAAGGGATTGTTAGGACAAGTGTAACTATTTTTGTAAATCTGGAATAACAGAGGCAGAACAAACCAAGGGAGCCAGAAATGAATTTATAGCAAAGATAACTCTTGCTATAAGGGAAATGGAAGCCATTCTTATGCTGACCATGTTCTGACATTTTACAGATGGTAGAATTTGTGAGGAATGATATCACCTAGGATGTTTAGCTGAGTAGGTTTCTAAGTCGGTATTGACAATGTTTCTTGTTAAAATCAAAGTGACACCTTGGAGGACAAACTTTCACCTGGGATGTCCACTGTCTTCTGTCCATCACTTCACAGTGAGATATCACATTCCTAGAATTATCAAATAAGAATTATATTCTCAGCTCTCCTCTGATACTCCGTCCTTAACACTCATACTGTAGTCACTCAGCTTTCCTGGGTCTACAAAACACAAGCAGTTCGTAGAATTTGGACACCCTTAATGCCATAGTACTTAAGCTAGTTCCTTATGAGCAAGTCTTGATGTGTGTATAAACATGCTTATTTGTGTATATAAAAGATTGTATATATGCATATATGTATCTAGTTATAAGAATAGTAATAGAATATCTTAACTCATTCAGCTTATAAGAAAGTATCATAGCCAATGACACATAAAGACAAAATGAACTTGTTTCTTACCATCCTGCAGGGCAGGCTATTCATCAAGATGATAGCAGATTTGATGTCTTGTGAGAGTCTTAGTCTTGTGTCACTGGAGACTGTTTTTTACCCGTGTCCTCATATCAAAATAGAGAAGCAAAGCCATGACTTTTCTTTTGTAGATACCTCTAAATCCCAATGTGATCTAAATATAGTACTCCCAAATCTCTAAAGATAAAACCAGGGAAAAGCTGTAGAAGGAAGATTTTTAGAAGTCACCTGTCTCTTGTCCCCAGTGTCATCATGACATCAGTGGCTTCCCTTCATAGAAATCAGACCTTATCCCTATTTAGATTTATTTTAGTAGCATAGTAGAAAGAATATGTCACAATGAACCATTACTATAAGAGAGTTGAGGATATGGTATGCTGCCCAAATTATGTCAGTTGCCTCTAGTGATTATTTAAAGAGCAGGGCATTTGAAAGCGAAGAGAAGCTCAAGAGATATTTTCCATCATCTATGCTTCTCTTGCTGGTTATAGGTTCTCCAGGAAGGGCACAATTCTGAGAACCTTTCCCTGGAGTTTCATCTTCCAGGAAAGAGGACTTATCAAAGGTGCAGAGAAGCGGGTCTCTACATCATATATGGTCTGTCTTCTCTTCACAACATCCACACCCCTGCTCTTGGATTAAGATGGTATGCCAGCTCATAAATCTTCAGATTTGGGGACATTATGACATTTTCCTATGGTGTTCTTGTGCTTGCAATACTGAATGTAACTTGTGTGAATACTTTTATTCTTGTCAATCTGTTGCAATTTTATTTCTTTAATTCACCTACAAAACTCAGTAGGGAAAACAAAGTCAGCTCTCACCAACAGTTGCAGTATTTTACTCAAGTTGGCCTGTGGTACACCATATCTTTTACTACCTAACCCTTGTTTACTTTGCCACATCATCAGCTATTATTGGACATACCACCATAGTCAGGGCTTGAATTTACACTGTGCTATAGATAGCAAGGTCAGTGTTTGCAGACAGCATTGTCTACAAGTAGCTCATGCTCTTCCACTTTCTTACTCTCAGATCATAAAGCAAGATGTTATATTTCTAAGAATCCTTTTTTTTATGGTTTCCAGGCAAAACACAGGAGGCTAAGTGAAATTTGAATTTCAAATAAATTTGAAACTTATTCAAGTATGTAGTGTTCAAGTATGTAGTGTGTCATGCAATGCCACTGATGTCTTAATATACAAAAAATTTTAATCTGAAATTAAAGTGTAAGTTGTAAACCTGTTATCTCATCCTCTTCTACATTATCATTTTGGGGGTCTGTCATCTCTGTAAGGCACGTGACCATCTTCAGGGTGCCAGCTCACTTTATGTACACAGTTCTGATCTGCCTTTCTTGTTAGACATTTTTCCTGATTATGGGTTTTGTGCTGTGTTTTTTTTTGCACACAGCGATCTATACACCAGTAGAGGCTCAACACTAACCCTGATCCTTAAGTGAAAGGGGAGCCACTGTTGATGTGCTTGGACTCAGTCTCAGCTCTCATCTATCACATTCTGACTTAACTCAGGCTGTTCTCTGTGTGCACAGGAGAAATGCCAACTTTTTTCATGTCTTTTTCTTGGGGAGAAAAGTCTGGAAATAATAGGCCACTCTCAGGCCTATTATTTGCTGCTATTCCATTCTGTGAGGATTTCAGAGCAGCTGGATGTCAGGAGGCTTTCATCATTGGCTGCCAACTCAGCATGAAAAGGATACTAGTTTGTTTTGGGAAAATCTGTTCCCTTAGAGTGTTATCCTCCCAGAATAGGCAAAGAAAAAGGCAAGATTTTTGTCCCTGCTTTCAAATTTCAAATGTGCCTCCACCTCATGTGTGTGTGTGTGTATGTGTGTGTGTGTGTGTTTGTGGGGACAGTGGCCTTTTCTCAAAGTTACCAGAATCATCTGTTTCCAAGTGACAAATAATTCCTTCTCCAGCTTTCTCTAACCTTATTCTCTGGCAAAAAAAAAAAAATCTAATAAACATACTTAGAATTAATTATTTATCAGTTTCTTCCCCAGAAATGATTTATGATAGACAATATGGTTATTGTACAGTGTCATAGTGATTTTCTTTTTTTTTAACATGAGGACAAATATAGAACTCAGATGTATCCTTTATCATGTATTTTCTCCTAGAGACTTTTATTGCATGGAGCTTGTGTATGCTATCACAGTTGCAGTTAGTTAATATATGCAGTTCTCTGTTGTGTCCAGATGGTAATATTTCTGTGGATTCATCCATAATCTCTGGCTCACAATCTTTCTATCAACTTCTACAGTGCTGCCTGAAACTCGGGAGTAAAGGACGTGATACAGATGTCCCATTATTGGACTGAGCATCCTGCACATTCTTATAGTTTGCTCCTTGGACCATTGTGGGTCTTTGTCTTAAACACCAAAGCAAAGTTAAACTTCTCTGATGAATATTTAGAGATTCATTGATCTATGAGTCATCAGCAGTCAATTTAATATTATCTTCATTTATCAGAATAATAGTAGTACATTTTCCACTAGGGTCTATAATCTGTTTGTTTTCAGGTCCATGATCCAACATCGCTGCCAAATATGAGTTTTATTTTGTGAAGTGGAGCAGAAACGCAATCAGAAAGTGATTGTTGTTACTCCCACATGTTTTTGTCAGTATACTTTAATGGGCATACCTTGCAAAGCTGGTCATTGTACTTGATGGGCATTAAGAGCTGGGTAAGATGAATGAGGTAGCATGCAAAGCACCTTGCAACGCTATGTAAGCTGTTCAGTAGGGATGAGGCCTCCAGATCAGCACCAGCTTGAAATCTCCATGTTATGTGTTATACTCAGTAATCGTGTCTTATAGTCAAGTTATAAATGATAACCCAGATCATTGGCAATAGACTTTAATGTTAGAAGTCTATGGGACTCACTGGTAACATCTCCTAAAATGTAACCCCCTCCTGTGATTGAGCACTTTTATTTGTTAGCCTCTGGTATCTAGTAAGACACTGCTGCCCATTATAGTGTAACTGTATTTGAACACAACAATCTTTCTCAGGCTGTATGTAGTGTTAAAATCAACTTTGTGTGTGTGTGTGTGTGTGTGTGTGTGACGTTCTCTCACTAGTAGGTATGCTTCCATGTTTCTTTTTGAAAATGATTCAGTGTTATTTATATCCACTACTATATTCTATATATATGTTCTATATAATATACTTTATATATATATATATATATATATATATAATACTATAGTCCCTCCTCAACTCTGCCATATATAATCATATTCATTTGTTCTTATGCAAAGTACTAGGATTATGTTCCCATGAGTATAAATACTTCATATATAAACTAATGATCTAATATTCCAGTTGTCAAAAGTTTTCCTTATACTTTCCCCAGATTCTCAGGATAATATCAAGTATGTTTAAAGTAAATTAATGGTCTCAAAATCTTTCAGCAGTTTTGTAAATTAAGTTTGGCTTCTTCAAGAAAATACAGTCGTGAGTAGACTTGTTTAATGATGCCATTTTAGAGACAAAACATTTGCTAAATCAAGAAATGGAAAAGGCAAGAGAGGATAAGTGCTCAAATACTGTAGAAGTTCAAATTCTCCAGACTCCTAAGTACACAAAGCATGCTGTTCATCCTTGGGAAGCCCAGTTGCAAATCAGGAGTTAAGTATTAGACACAAAGCATTGAAAATATTTTCTCATCTGATCAGTGTGCTTAAATCATGCCTCTCTTGTCTAACATTATACACCAGAAATATAGGTCCACAGTGGAAAGTGGGAATGGCTTCAAGTATCTCTATAATTTATGTTAGCCCTTTTGTAATTTGAGGTAAATGAAAGTTAAAACAAAAAGAAAAATATTAAAGTTTAAAATGTGATGTGTGGAAACAAAAGCAGAACCTCTTTTTCAAAGTAACATATCCTTAGACCCAAACTTTGAAGTCAAGATACCTTAAAATATATATGTTGGTTTAGCTTAGCAGCCTGTACAATGAAATGTCTCTCTGTACTTAGCTCATTCAGTCACTTCCAGACTAATGTGGTTTGATGGACCAAGTCCCCTGAAAGGTCTTCATGAACCCCTAAACTACTTCATCCAACAAAAAGCAGGAAGCAGTTTAGAAAAAAACTATGCCCAAATTTCCAAATATTTTTTTATAAATGTTTGTTTTCATTTAAAGGATGATAAGCTATAGAGATGAATACTTTGTATTGTTATGAGTCTTGGTTTAGTGATACAAATTTAAGGTCAATTTTGTTATATGTATATTTCTGCTCTTGAATAAGGTGTTGTGTTTGTGCATCTCATTTAAAATGTAGTGTATAATTAAGAAATACAAGTTAATCGATAGTAATCTATAAAAGTCAAGCTTGTAGTCATATTAGTTTTGTTTTCTAGACATACAGAGATATATTTCAGATGGATAGATATTCTTCAAACCTTTCAAAGACTAACAGAATATGACATTTAAAATGTTTTAAGAACTTAGGACTTTACATGACAATGAGACACATCTGCTCCTGGCAACACCAATCTACTTCAAGAGGATGATGGGCATTGAAGAGGCTACTTATGAAGTTTGTTAGCCATTTGGGCAAGAAATTGCTCTTGTCTGGACTGCTTGATGGTATGCTGTATAAACTGGACATGCAGGACCCACAGAAAAAAATGACCACTGAAGTTGCCTAAAGAAGGCGAGACAGTCCTTCGGGGTTCTTGCTTCATGAAAGAGTCTGCCAGACATTCTGCAGGACACAGAAGAAAGTGACAGACAAACTGCCATTATTGGTGGAACTGCCTTTGAACTTTCATGCTTCGTGGAAAAATCTGCCAAATACTATGGGCCTATAGGCTGAAGATGGGTGCACCAAAGTTATAGAACTTTGGATGACTGTCCAGGCAGCGAGATGTCTTTGTCAGTTCTAGAGTTTTGGAAGTTGCTTCTAATGCACTTCCTGTTAACTTAGGTGATATTATACCCTTCTGGAGTCTTTGATGGAGTTGAAAAAATATAGTTATAATTATAAAAGATAAGCTAGATATAAAACTTTGGACTCACAAAGATAGGATAGATGATATTTTCCTTAATTTGGCTAATATAAATTAACTAAATATTGTAACTAATAATTCTTACTTGATACCTGTTTTGTTATATGTAATTTTATTATGTTAAAGTTAAAACCTTTCTTTTTATTTAGACAGAAAAGGGGAGGTGATGTGGGATTTACCTCTGTATGCTGTGAATATGTTTTATTGCCATTGGTTAATAAAGAAGTTACTTTGAGCCTATAGACAGGACAGAATAGAACAAGGTGGGAAAATCCAAACAGAGATGTAAAGAGAGAGTAGGCAGAGTCAAAGAGATGTCATATAGCCACCTAAGAAGAAGGACACCTGCAGGAGCTCATTGGAACCTTGGCAGTAGGCCATGACCTTATGGTGATGCACAGATTACTAGAGATGGGTTAATTTAAGATATAAGAGCTAGCTAGCAATATGCCTAAATGATTGGCCAAGCAGTGTTTTAAACAGTTTCTGTGTTATTTTGGGTCTGGGTATCTGGGAATGAACAAACAGCCTCTATTAACATATAAATAAATAAATAAATAAATAAATAAATAAATAAATAAATAAATAAAATGTGATGTGTGATCATATTGGGTGGCTAAATCCTAACATTTTTAGAATTTAACTAATATTTTCTGTTATTTCTATCATCCAAGCAGACATAATTTTTAATAAAAATTTTATTGATATTTTCTTGATTGTATAACTGTTATTTGTTATGCTTTGCTCAATGCTTTATATGCTGAGTGTACTTGTATTTTACTTCACTGTAGCAGGGAATTCACCAGGTCACAGACAGTTACCTCACCTCTATAAGATAGGCAGTTACATTCATGTATGAATACTGTGGCAGTAATACTATGAAAATAGACAAGTTCTTTATATTGTAACTCAAATTTCCCATAATTTTTTCACTGCCATGTGTTTTGCTATCTAAATTCTGGGCATGAAAATAAGTGAAGCTCAAAATGCCAAGGTTTACTGCTCAAGAGCATGCATACAGTTAGGAAAACACAAAACTGATAGAACTTCATTTCGGGAAGATATTAGCATCCAAACTCCTTGCCAGTGCATGCTGCAAACTCAGGGTCATTAGCTTTGCAGAGTGAAGAAGATGAGCCACTCTGCAGGTGACTTGGAGTCCCACTCAGCCCACAGCTACACAAAGAGCTTCTCTTCACAGCATCCCAAAGAGCAGAACATTCCAAAAACTCTAAAGAATTTTTATTTAAATTGAATTAAATTTTCACTCAGCTTGCACAATCCTGGGATGTTTGGTGCTTTTCCAGCACTGAATCACATGTAAATAATCTACATGCAGAACTGTAGGAATGGGAAAAGATGACACTGTGTAGGAAATAAAGAACACCTATAGCTGAACTCACACCTCTGCTCTGTAAGCATGCCAAGAAACTAATCTCCCAGTGAGATGCTCATTTTAGCACCTGTTCATAAAGGTATGCATTATAAGATAATTTTCATAGAGATGAAAGGAGAGAGCAAGAAAATTTGTGATTGTATCATAGAAACCAAGCAAGCAAGATAACAACTTGTCCTGTTGTAAGTTGTAAAAGCTGTCATGCAGAAAGTTAGCATGCAGGTGTCAGTGTGAATGGTTGGATTGACAACATCAGGCTTGCCACTGCATTCACACAGTGGGAGGGACTTGGGTTGATAATGTTCTGTAATTTGGAGGGGTTTTATTTTCAATTTCTGTTTCATTTCCAGATCAGACTGTAGACTTTACTTAAGGGTACATGGTAATTCTGCATTCAAAATCCAAAAAGAAACCATAACACACATACACACACACACGTACACACACTAAAACACTCTTACACACACACACAGAGAGAGAGAGAGAGAGAGAGAGAGAGAGAGAGAGANACACACACACACAGAGAGAGAGAGAGAGAGAGAGAGAGAGAGAGAGAGAGAGAGAGAGAGAGAGAGAGAGAGGATAAAGAACATCGCCTTGGATGAGTTGTCAGCAAGTATAAATTTACAATATCATGGTACAGACTACACCGGTGGAAAAGGAGTCTGAAAGTGGATTCAGGATGTGCAGGGACAGAAGCTATGTATACATAGTCATTTTAAAACAGAGAGTGTCTGAGGAATGTGGACAATATATAGAAAGAAATTTTCAGAAGTTCATGTAAAGAGCCAGTTTCAGCACAATTTATTTTACATTATGGTAGGGTTATAGTATAAACATTGAATACCTTGAAAGTTTTATGTATTAAATGTAGCATAGCACATCAGAGAAACCAAGAGCAGAAACAAAAAGAGAAGACAAGACTTGAAATGGTCTTGTGGAATTCTGTGAGTTTCCCTAACACATTTCTCCCTAATCCCATAAGGGTTCCCTCTATTGAGATGTCTCTTTCCTTGTTCTACATCTAAGTCCCTTCCCTAAATCAACCACTCCATTCCCTCATGTTCTCTTTCTCCCTCCCTCCCCACTTTCCCCCATGTGGAGGATCATGATAAAATAGTCCCACATGAGCTCAGAATCAAGTATAATATAGGGTACTTTATTTAGGAGATTCACAGATCAACAATCCTCTGCACAAGCAGTGAACAGAAACTCAATCCTGCTGCCAGAAGAGAGACTGAGCACATTTCTACATATGTTTTTATAGTACCCATTGCCACACCTAAAGTGGTCCAGCATCTCAAAGGCCATAGGCTGAAGAAGTTCCCCCAGCACCTCTCCATTTTGTCTGAATAAGAGAGTTCCAAAAACAATACAAAACTATATACAGTAAGAACAGATATCAAGTCCACAAATTAGAATCACACCAAGCATAAACAATATTAAGCAAGAAACATGTGCTAAATGTTTTATTAGTTATATTATCCTAAGGAGTCTAAGCCTTGAATTAGAAATGGCTTCACTAAGTCATTAGAGAAAAGTAACTAAGACTATCTAGTCTTCAACCCCATCAAAGACCTGAGAAGGGAAATAATATTACATGAGTAAATAGGAAGGGCAATCAAAGAACTTCAAAATGTACAACAAATGACAGAGAGAACTACCTCTCATTTGCAATCACCCAAAGTCTCATTTGCAACATTGAAGCTAGTAAGCCACAACTTTACAGCAATAAGATTAATAAAAATGAGTTAATTTAAAATATAATTGCTATCTAAAAATATGATTGAGCCATTGGCCAAACAGTGTTGTAATAAGTATAGTTTTGTGTGATTATTTGAGTCTGAGCAACTGGAAAACAAACAAGCAGAACAAGCAGTTTTTGACTACAAAATGGCACCAATGTGGGTAAGAACATCCACATAGAATCTGAGAAAGCTAGGGAAGTAATTCTAGACACAAAAGAACAGAGTTGAGCATGGCTTCTTGGTAGGAGCATTATCACAAGTGAGCTCTGTTGGCTAAAGGCAAGCATGTCTCATTTAAGAGAGGCTTCCTGACTCAGCTTTATCTGCAAAATTGTTGTAGTTCTTTTAAGAGGTCCTACTACAAAACACTTAAATATTATTTATAAATAAATGATAGAATGTTTTTGATAGTTGCAGGGACCTTGAAACTACATAGAGTTATGGCAATAATTATTGCTCCGGCCAGTACCTCTACCATGAAACTAGACTCTCAAAAAGCTAAAGAATAGGATGGATCCAGCCATCAAGGTCACAGCTTTAATCCTCACCATATTGCTTAGAAAATTAAAGAGTAATGTGGTCAGAAAAAGAGAGCTATACACTAAAGATAGATTCAGACAAAAAAAAAATAAAAGCAAACCTCTAAATGGTTTACAGTGTGTTTAAAAATATATGTAGACTTAGGAGAGAAAAGAAAAAGGATAAAGTCTTTTTAGGAAAAAGAAAGAGAGTAGTTGGGTGGGGTGGAACACACCTTCAATTCCAGCACTTGAGATTAAAGAGGGAGGAAGATCTCTATGAGTTCAATGAAAGCCTGGTCTACAGAGTGAGTTCCAGGACAGTCAAAGGTACACAGAGAAAATATGTCTCAAAAAAACAAAAATTAAAAGTAAAAATAAAAGAAATAGATTTTAAGATAAAGTCACATAAAGACGGAAAATACACAGAGAATCTGGATATTGTGTGTTATTATGTTTTCTTAGAATTATTTGATGGCCGAGGAAGGAGCAACAGCTGCTAAAAGACATTTGATTATAAATACTGTTAAACTAATCCAACATATGCATTTTGAAAGTGCCTTGACTTCAAAATTTTAGTCAAAAATATGTTGCTTTAGAGAAGAGGTTTTGCTTTTGTTTCCACAGGAAATGAGAGGGTACAGATTTATTCTGGGATAATAAAAATCAAGTTTAAACAAGGAAGACACCCTGAAAAATCTCTGATAGGAACCAATGGCTTAGATGATCCAACATTTTAGAGGACCACTGTTGGAGTTTTCTCTGAGTTCTACATCCAGAACAGCCTCAAGATTACTGGCTGTAATCAAGTCTCATACAATACTCCAGTCAGGACTTGACCATAATCTTAAATTTTCTTTAGGTCCCCATAAGATTATCAGCTCCCCCAGTCATCAGGAAGTATCCTAGAAAATTATGTTTTTCTTTGTGTAGAATGTTGGTTACAAGTTGTTATAAATAATGGTCAGGAAAAAAGCTAAACAAGGGAGATTAGATTCAGAGATTTGTTTTGAAATAAAATTGGGGAAGTGCTGTGGGACAAAGATCTTGCACCCTGTAAAGATTTGTCACTTGTACTAGTGATTGGCCAGTAGCCAGGCAGGAAGTATAGGTGGGGCAACCAAAACAGGAGAATTCTGGGAAGAAGAAAGGCTCAGTCTGCAGTCATCACCCAGACACAGAAGAAGCAAGTTGAGAATGAATTACTGATGCCAGGTACCAAGCGACATGGCTAACAGAGACAAGAATTGTGGGTTAACTTAAGATGTAAGAGTTAATAAAAGTTTAATTTAATAGAACAATCAGTTTCAAATTAGTGAAGACCCCATTTCTTTCTTTGGGACTGAATGGCAGTGGGACTGGGAAGGACTGAAACCACTTTCAACAATCTTGAGGTAGATTGATTTCTAATTTTCTAAGAAAATGTTATACCGATTTCCAAAGTGCCTATGCAAGTTTGAACTCCAACCAGCAGTGCAGGAGTGTTCTCCTTACTCTACATTCTCGTGAGCATAACCTGTCACTAGTGTTTTTGATCTCAGTCATTTTGATAGGATTAAGAAGTTATCTCAGAGACATTTTGATTTTCATTTCACTGATGGCTGAGGATGTGAGCAATTCATTAAATGTTTTTCTGCCATTTGATATTTTTCTGTTGAGAATACTCTTTTTAGCTATGTACCCCATTTTTTAAATTGGATTATTTAGTAATTTGATGTCTGTTTTCTTCAGTTCTTTATATATTTGGGCACCAATATATTTAATGAAACTGCTTGTTCGTCTTGGCCACCCAGAACCAAAATAATCACACAGAAACCATATTAATTAAATCACTGCTTGGCCCATCAGCTCTATTTTATTATTGGGTAACTCTTACATATTAATTTAACCCATTTCTATTCATCTGTGCATCACCACAAGGTTGTGGCCTACCAGCAAAGTTTCAGCATGTCTTACTCTGGTGGTGGATCCAGGGCTTCTCTCACTCTGCCCTTCTTTCTCCCAGCATTCACTCTTGTCTTCCCTGCCTACCTAAGTTCTGCCCTATCAACAGGTCAAGGGAGTTTCTGTATTCATTAACCAAGACAGAAGGACCTCCCACATCCATCAACCATCTGTCAGATGTGAGGTTGATGAAGATGTTTTCCCATTCTGTAAGCTGCTGTCTTGTCCTATTTACTATATCCTTTGCCTTAAGGAAGCTTCTCAGTTTCAGGAGGTCCCATTTAATAATTGCTGCTCTTAGCGTCTGTGCTGCTGAACGTAGTATTCTGTGCCAATATGTTCAAGGCTACTTCTCAATATCTTTTCTATCAGGTTCAGTATAATGGGATTTATGTTGAGGTCTCTGATCCACTTGAGCTTGAGTTTTGTGTATGGTGATAGATATGGATCTATTTGCCTTTTTCTACATTTGGTCATTTAATTATGTCAGCACCATTTGTTGAAAATGCTTTCTTTTTCCTATTGTATAATTTTGTCTTCTTTGTCAAAAAATAGGTGTTCATAGGTGTGTGGATGGATGTCAGTGTCTTCTATTTGACTTCTATTGAACCACTTGTCTGGTTTTATGTCAATAACAAGCTGTTTTTATTGCTATAGCTCTATAGTACAGCTTGAAGTCAAGGATAGTGATGCCTCCAGAAATTTATTTATTATACTGGATTATTTTGACTATCCTGAGCTTTTCATTTATTCATATGAAGTTGAGTATTATTCTTTCAAGGTCTGTAAAGACTTGTGTTGGGATTTTGATGAAAATTGCACTGAAAATTGTTCTTGGTAGGATTGCCATTTTTACTATATAGATCCTACTTACCCAAGAGCATGGGAGATCATTTCATTTTTTTCTGATATCTTCTTCAATTTCTTTCTTTAAAGACTTAAAGTTCTTGTCATACATGCCTTTCACTTCTTTGGTTAGAGTTACTCCAGGATATTTTATGTTATTTGTGGATCTTCAAAAAGATGAGGTTTGCCTGATTATTTTCAGCTTGCTCATCATTTGTGTATATGTAGGCTTCTGATTGTTTATAGTTAATTTTGTATCACATCACATTGCTGAGGTTTTTTTTTTTTTTTTTTTTTATCAGATGTAGAAGTTCCTTGGTAGAATTTTTGGCCACCCCTTTTTCTTAACATGATACAATAAAATAATTTTAATTATTATTTAACCTTATTTTTCTAGTAAATGAGGTATTCATTTGCATGTTCTCTACTGTATATATAGAAGACTTATTTTTTATAAGAATGCATGTACAGAGACATAATTTGAGGTTATTTTATATGAGTAATATTGTTTTAGTATACATATAATATATATTTCACTAAATATGAAGTGTCCAGAATAATTGTATAATAACTTTAATATATTTTGAGTTAATACAACTATGTAAAAATTTTAATAATTCAATGCATTACAGTAAAATATTTACAACTGGAAATAAACTATTTCATTGGAGAGTCTCCCAATAAAATAATAATTCCTTTTTATTTTTTAAAACATCAAGTCCAATTTCTGCTGCCCATATATTCTTGGCTATGTTTACTGTAATATAAAGTAACATCACCCCAGCCCTCTAACACCCCTATATCTAAGAAGTCTGGGAAGATTGGAAGCCCCTGGCCTGGCAGCTGCTCTGGCTTAGACTCCAGCTTCCAACCTGCCTTCCAGACCCCTCCCCTAGTCTATTTAAGCTTGTGATGGAGAGAAGAACATGTGGTTTTTGGGTTTGTGTGGATCCTCCTCTGTCTCTTTCTCCCTTACCATGCTCTCACAGCCACCCAAGAGTACAACATTTATTAAACATGGGCATTTTAATTTGGCTTATCTGGTTTGATTGGATTTCTTTGTGCTAGCAGAGTGGCTCATCTCAGGAAATACACATAATATATGGAAGTTTTCCACTGAAAGGGTTCATTTTTATCCCATGGGCCCAGGGCCCAGGGCCATGCTGGAAAATGCCCTTCCCACACACGCACTCCACGAGGCAGTTCAGCTTCACTTGGTGAGTTCCCCTTTTAAACTGCATGTGGATAAGGTTTTGAGGTAATCTATTTGCTTTTTTGGGTTTTTGTTGATGTCTCGGCCATGCAGGAAGCCTAATCCACTTCCACTAGAGCAGTTGACACACCAGAGGCAATTGCAAAGAAAACTAACTCTTTTTTTCTGGCAGCTACCAATAGCCAATACTTCTCAATTAGAGAGGGCCTGTACTGTAACAGGCAAAGGTCTTCTATGACTACAAGGAAGTCGTGTTTTCCAGATCCAGCTGGGCAACTGCACATGTTTACTCACAGTGACTGCAACAACATGCACTGGACCTGTGCAAGCTCATGCAAACAAAACCCCAGCATGGAGGGGGTTAGGCTGGCACAGTGTTTCTTAATAAGTTCATTATAGAACTATACTGTAACAAATCAAACTGTTTTTGACATCTTGTCATCTTCAGTTGAAAAAAAAACTGACAGATACAATTGCATAGTTAAATACAACTAGAAATAATTTGACTTTGATTCCCTCTCCAGGAAATAAATGAGATATGTCTCAAACTAAAATAATCAGGCATGTCAATTGGGTTTACTTTATGTGAACACTGGTTCTACTTTTTCCTTGTATATTTTAGTGAGAGTATCTGTTCAGATAACATTAATATCTTCGAAAAGCTTGTATTTTAATTAATATTCTAATACTATAAAAATAGAAGTTGATGGAAAGATAGCATAAGTTAATAGCATTCCAGGCAGTGGTGGCACATGCCTTTAATCCCACCACTTGGGAGACAGAGGCAGGCAGATCTCTGTGAGTTTGAGGCCAGCCTGGTCTGATCTATAAGAGCTAGTTCCAGGATGGGCTCCCAAGCTACCAAGAAACCCTGTTTCGAAGGGGGAAAAAGTTAATGGCATTTATGTTTCTCCAAATGTACCTTAGATTTGATTGTCAAAACACAAATTGAACAGGTCACAATCACCTACTGCATTTCCAGGTTCTGGGAATCTGACACACTCTTCTGACATACGCAGGTACTTGTGTAAAGGTGGAATACACAAACACATACATATCCATAAGAAGAAAGGTTTCTTACAAACAATAGGAGTGATTTGTCATTTGGTTTCTGATATCTGATCCTTCCCAAGATAATTCAGGTTCCTATCATTTCCCAAACTCAGGAGTTCTCATACTTGCTGTGTGGATTGAATGAGAATACCCCCTCTCCTCAGGATTATATATTCGAATGTTTGGTCTCTGGTTGATGACTGTTTCATGAAGACTAGGAGGAAGGGTTTCGATGGAGGAAGTGTTTCACTAGAGGCAAGCTTTGAGGTGTCAAAACCCATACATTTTTTCCAATTTGCTCTCTTTGATTTCTGTTTGTGTTTCAAGCTATAAGCCCCTAGCTCACAGCTCTGGCCAACATTCCTCTATGATGACATCATAGACTCTTCCTCACTGGAACCAGAGTCCTAAATAAGCTCTTTCTACAATAACTTGCCTTGCCTTGGTGTTTTACCACAGCAAGTGAAAAGTAGCTGATACAATTGTATTTGTGTAACTTATGGAAGCACAACCACATTCTACATGCTCATATTCAAATGATCGTCTTAGATTTCTACAGATAAACAACTGACTTGGAAAACAATCCTAGTCCTGTCTTAGAAATACTCCAATCTTAACTCCCTGGCATACATTCAAACATCAGTGTCAACAAAGCAGTCTTCAGTTTGAGAACAGACTCTACTATTACTTCTTGTCAGAACTCAGAGACAAAGTCTGAAACAACATTTACTGTTGAGTTTTCTCAACTAATGGAATCAAAAGGTTCCATTGTTGAAATACCAATACAATAGTTCTTGAGTTTTATTTGAGATTATACAGAAAGGGGTTATATCCAAAGACATACCCTTGAAAATTTCCCTGTAGAGAATAAAGAATATCTTTGATCCCTGCAGAAGATAGAAAGGAAACTAGTGGTATACTGTGAGATCATTTTAACATGCTAGCTTATAATTCTACACACATTTCAAAATCTTGCCTTTTTCTTGGCCTATTCAGTGTACCTGTGTGTGAACAGGAGAGAACAACCCTGACTATCATCCCAAGAAACCATCCTTAGTGTTTCTCTCTTTAGAGACAGGGTCTCTCATTGGTCCAGAGCAGTCTGTGTAGGCTAGGCTGGCTGCCACCATGCCTCAGAGATCTGCATGTCTCCACCCCCTTAGTCCTGAATTTTAAGCATTTAGTGGCACACAAAGGATTGTCTTTTACTATAGTTTCTGGGAATCAAACTTAGGTCTTTATTCTTTCAATCTTACCAGCTCCAAATATGAATAGATTACTTCACTATATATAGCTAATGTATTTAAAAATAAAGTAAAATGCAAACACCAACATATTTTAATGACTCATACTAAAAGTATTTATATTTAAATACTTTAAATCTTTAGAGGAGAATTATGAAACCCCTAGTTTTCTCCAGAAGGACTTTTAAAAATTATTCAGTGACACTGTCCTGTCTTCAAGAAATTGTGATGAGACTGATATATTTTTCTTCAAAGCAATGTTGAGTGGTGTAATTTCCCAAACTTCAAACCACTGGAAAGATTGTGTGTAATAATTTGAACACGAAAAAGAAAGTTTGAAAAAGTTTTGGAGGTTGAATCTTTCCATCACAGTGTCCAACCAGCACTTATTCTTTCTAACCTCTGTACATTCATTAGTGGTTCAGTGAACATCCAGCTATTTCACATAAAATTGTCTCTGAAATCCTATTTTTGTCTCATTTAAAGTCATTGTCTTTAATATGAGATGGAAAAGCTATACAGAAAGAAACACTGATACTTTCCTATGGCTTTTCCTGCATCCAACTTCAAAAGGAGTGGCAGGAAAACTGTGTGAGTGGTCAGTTGGCTTTATGGAGGTCCTCAGGGCCTGGTTAATCAGAGGCCACATCCTGGCTGCTATAGTAAAAGGGAGGGCCTGCTTTTTGTCTCGCCTGACTAGATTACTCCCAAAATAATCACACAGAAATTGTATTAATTAAATTTCTGCCTAGCCCATTATCTCTAGCCTCTTATTGGCTAACTCTTGATTTAATCCATTTCCATTAATGTGTATCACCACTTGATTGTGGCTTACCAGCATGAGTCTAACCAGCGTCCATCTAGGGCAGGAGAATCATAGTGTCTGCAACACTGCCCTTCTTCCCAGAATTCTATTCTGTCTACTCCACCTATGTAAATTCTGTCCTATCAAAAGGCCAAGGTAGTTTCTTTATTCAACCAATGAAAGCAATACAAACACAGAAGGACCTCCTATACCAGGCTGCCCTCAGCTCACTCATGATTCTTTCATTTTGGTCTTGTGTCATCAAGATTACTACATAGTCAAGCTCTTTTTTGTTCTGTGGTATTTTCATCCAAATTTGAGAATTTAGCATGGAAAAACATTTGCATTAGACATACTGAAAAGCAATCATTTCAGATTCACCTCTTCCAGGCCTTCAACATACCAATATTTAATACTTAAGACATCAAATTTAAGATAGGCAGAGATGTACTTAGCCTGAAAAAGATACATTTATCAGTTTAGTATATATTATATATACTATATAATACATATATAGTATATAGTAGTAATAAAAATTAATTAGTATATGAATAATTATATATATGAGGGATTAAACTTTTAGGATTTAAAGAGTTCAGTGTTTTACTTGATTTATTCTAAAATCTAAACTTTCTAAATTCTGTGTCATTGAAAGATGAAAATTCTCCAGAAATTTTTATATATTCAGTTTAATTAATTGCTAGATTATTCTGTGTCTCTACATATATGGCATGTCATCCTGATTTTAAAAATATAGTCGTGTGCTACTGCAGCAATTGTATGTATACCTATGTTTGTCTGTGGTATGTGACACATGAAAGCAGTATTGTAGGCAGAGACCACACATTTGTTTCCCAACCACCTAGACACGAATAGTCACACAGAAACTATATTAATTACAACACTGCTTGGCCAATGACTTGGGCATATTATTAGCTAGTTCTTTCATCATAAATTAACAATTTTCTATTAATGTGTGTATTGCCACGAAGCTGCAGCTTACCAATAGGTTCTGCTGTCTGCTTCCTTCAGCAGCTACAGGGCATCTGCCTGATTCTACCTTCTCTCTCTCTGTCTCTGTCTCTGTCTCTGTCTCTGTCTCTCTCTCTCTCTCTCTTTCTCTCTCTTTCCATAAATATATACACATATATACATATATACACACACACATATACACATATATGCACACACACATATGTTTCCTGCCTGACTTGCTTTATTCATCAACCAGTAAAAGAAATACATATGCAGCAGGACATCCCACATCACAGTATGATGAAAAATGACATAATCAAGGCTAACTTTCAAGGAGGTGTTTGGGTTATCAGAGATTACATACAGCTAAATGAATGAGAAAGTGCCATGCAGGCTTGAAAAACCAGTCACACACACAGAGACACATACCAGTAAATGTATTTATGAATAAAATATAATGATCAAAAGAAGATTATGAATTTTAAAAAGTGTAAGGAGAGATATATGGAAGGTTTGGAATAAAAGAATTGAAAGGGTAAAGAGGTCTAATTTTATTATAATGCCATAAAGTAAGAGAAATAATTTTCATATGCTAATTATATCAAAACATCATCCCAGTAGAGGTAAAATTATAAAAAGTTTAAAGAATGATAGCATTGAATCTTTAAAGCTAATAATACATTTAAAATAAAATAGTCTTTTCCCATGTCACCTTGGCCTCCCTTTGAGATCTTGGTCACAGTTGAATTTCCTGTATATTGTTGGAAAACTTAGTTTTGAAGTCTTTGTATTGTATTCATGCTGTTACTTAGAACTTGAATGAATTTTCATATTTCTTTTAAAATTACCTTATGAAATTTATATTCATGCCACTGCTCATTTCTTCATGAATGTTTGTCAGTAAATCTGAGCATATTAATGCATAGAAGCAGTGAGCAGATTTTCAGGTTTCTTATAGAAGGTTGGAGAAAAAAACAATAACAAAAAATATACTACAATAAATTTTTAGAGTAACCAAGGCATATCAGGTGAATATTCATTTCATCTAATACATTTTTTTAAATATTTATTTATTTATTTATCATGTATACAATATTCTGTGTGTGTGTGTGCAGACCAGAAGAGGGCAGCAGACATCATTACAGATGGTTGTGAGCCACCATGTGGTTGTTGGGAATTGAACTCATGACCTTTGGAAGAGCAGGCAATGCTCCCAACCACTGAGCCACCTCTCCAGCCCCATCTAATTCATTTTAAAAGATAATAATGGACAGTAAAATAACCTTATAGAACAACAACAACAACAAAAAACTGCTGCACACTGGTGACAAGAGAAAGCTTTACTGAAGCCTGATGGAGGTCAGCAAGACGATTCCTTGGAATCTGAAAACAGATCTACATTAAGAACCTAGATACTGCTCCACACTTCATGGCTTGGCACCAAGGCTGCTATTCTCAGGAGCTGAGCAATGGAATTAGCCTAGAGGCCACTCAATAATAAGTAGATCAAATTAAGTAAATTATGTATTTTCTGAAATGTGTTAAGAAAGAGACCATCATGTTAAGTCATAGAAGCTGGACTCGGAAAGGCAATTATCACATTTGTACTACATAAGGAGCACAGATTAATTTAAAATACTCTATGAAATCAAGAAACTATAGGAGAAATATAAAGATGTACCTAAGAGAGGAGAAGTGAGAAAAGGATAATAATGATGAACTTGATCTTTAAATATATACCAAACACATGTATTAAAATGTCACAGCACAAACCATTATTTTATGCAGCTAATACACACTGACAAAGGTCTTAAGTACTGAATCAAATGATGAAAAGAAGGAATTTGATTTAATATCCTTATTTCATTAAATATTCAGAGATATGTCCTTTTAGTTACTAGTCCTCTATTCCTTGTATACCTGCCTTGCTTTTAGCAACTATTCTTCCATTCCTTGTATACTTACCTTGCTACTTACATAAGTACATGTGTATGAACTATAAACAATGAAAAAGTCAACAAGTTGATTTTTCTGGAAAAGATGGAACCAAACAATCAGGGAATAAGGATCAGGCTTCATGTAAACTTTTCAAACAAACTTCCAATGTTCTCTGTCACACATATCATCCAAGTAATTTTCTAGTACTGCATTTAAACTGCACTGTCATTACTGTCTAACTTGTGGTCTGGCATCCATGGGAGATGACTTCTTAAGATACGTCTTTTCTAAATAATGTCATGAAAAATCAATGTGATACTTTTCTAATAAATAGCTTGCATTAACTTATTTGTTGTTTACTTAAGAAACTTAGTACTTCTTTATTTTATCTTTCAAGAACATTTATCACTTTTACTTTTTATGACTCGTAGTTTCTATTGTGACCAATGATACATATGTGCATGTGCACGTCTGTATGTGCACAACATGTTCTTTACATCAAATCCATTTTACATGGAGGTTTAATATTCTCTCTCTTTCACATACTCTCTCTCTCTCTCTCTCTCTCTCTCTCTCTCTCTCTCTCCATATATATGTATATATATATGTGTGTGTGAAACTTTTAATACATATATATGAAGATATATAACATATATGTTTTATATATAATTAGTTTGAATGTATATAATATAGTAATATGCATGTGTATTAAAATTAACAATATAATATGACCTTAAACCTTAGCCTGGCAGTAAGAATAGTAAATAATAGGTATAAAAACATGTGGGTTACTGGATGGAATATTTGCATTATTCTTTCCACAGCACTAATTTATTTTGCATTTTGTGACGGTCTGTTTTTAGATATGATGCATATAAAATGTATGATATGGTAATGGGAAGAGTAAGAGGTACAGAATAAGAGGGGAAAGAAAAACGTGTTCAGGGTACATATTACATCCCAAGGTATCCTGATTCCTATTTGTATTGAAACAGCTTTCTGACATGTAAACACTCAGTTAGAGTGATACCAGACAGCTAAGTGAAGGATCACAAATATTTTGTCATTATAAGCATCAAAAATAAATGTCTAAAATGTTATAGTTTCATATTAAAAGTTAAAACACGTGTTATGGAGCCAGCCAGTTGGCTTGTTGGTTAAAGGCACTTGCTACCAATGTTGATGACCAGAGCTTGATCCCTGAGACCCACATGGTGGAAGGAAAGAACCAACTCTTAAAAGTTGTTCTCTGACATCCACATGCACATACACACACACAGTAAATAAACATTCAATAGTTAATACAAAATAGGCCTTGTCATGTGCCCTAACACAGAAAAATGAACATTAAACAAAACCCATGATGCTATTCAGCTAAAACTACATTGTAGTCAAATATTTCTGTAATCTGACAGCTTTCTGCATGACAAAGGAGAAGTCAATACAGAAGAGAAACATAATGATTTAGACCTTGAAAATGTATCAAAGGCAAGAATGAAAAAAGAGTAGATGAATAATAATCTCATGGATATACAGCAATACAGAGTAAGGGAGACCTGGAGGAGAAAGCAGGCTCACAAAAATGAAGATTAGAGGATGAAATTTAATGTATAGTCACCTTTCATGAGTGGATCACTCCACATGACTTCGCAATAGATGTCTGAAGATCAATAAATTTAAATATGCAAAATAGCAAAAGATAATTAGCAAATAGAAATTACTCCCGAGGAAACCATGTATCAGCACCAAGACTGAGTGGATAATTTACCATGTACAGGTGCTATTGAACATCAGGACATAGGCTCTTACAACAAAAAGACTTGAACATAACTCCAATGGGGTATGACAGAATCAACAGTTGGCATCCCTGACACAGCTATGTCAAAATGAAAGTGAAATTTCTGTACCCATTTTTCCAGAGATACCAAGCTTAATTAAAGTCCCATGGTTCTATTTTCACACTCAGAAAATATAGAAACTTAGGAGCTGGTTCTTGGTAAAAGTTAAAATATTTTAAGCCAAGCATGATGGCAGATGTCAGTAATCACAACACTCATGTGGCTGCAGAGAGAGGATTGATGCAAGTTGAAGCCATCGTGGACAACAAGTAAGTGCAACACAGCCAGGGCTACATAGTAAGATGATGTGTTGCGTGCATACACACATAGAACGGCATACAGAGGCAGTCAGAGGACAAAATGTGGGGATTGTTCTTTCCCACTATTTGGTCACCAGTCTTGGCAACATATTTATTTTTTTACCTGCTAGGTCATCATTGAGTGTTTATATTAAAAAAAATTCAACACATATTTGGAAGCTCTGAAAATGTACTTTACAAAGCTGTTACTAAATTTTATTAAGCAGTCTGAAAACAGTTCAAATTAAACAAATTTATATTTTTATTTCTTTTATCTCTTCTTCAGATCATTAAGTACAACTTTGTATGTGACACTAACAAGTCTTTTTAAAATCAATAAATCTAATATTTATAAATATATTTACATCATTTTGTTCATTCACTATAAATGTCATTTGATCCAAAGTAATATCTGTGTGAATTTAAGGACAAATTTTGAATTCCTCTATGAAGAATGAGCCTGGCCTGAACTTTAGAGAGCAGTGAAGTGTCCTTGTGGTGACTCACATCTGTCCTTGTCTCTGTGAGCTCACCAGTCTTTGTGGTTCCTTCAGAACTGGCACTGATTTATGATGATGTAGGCAATGACATCATAATGATTTCTCTGTGAAACCAAAGGAAGTTAGCCTGGCAGGACTTTGGACACATTCCCCTACAGCAGAGGTCTGTGTTCATTGACAACGTCCTGCAACAATTTTGGACTCTGAAAGATAGATGCTTCCACTTTGGCAAAAAAATGAAGAGACTTTATTCTTTCCCAAGGTCACTATAATTATTCCTGTGTTATGACATAATTTAATCGAGAGGCAAATGCTTACACTAAGTGATTTTTCTGACCTCAATAACGGTAACTCCTAAAAAGGTATAGTATGTACTTCTTATGTCCTGAGTGCTAATACAAATATATTTATGTCGTAAGATATTTGGTGCCAAGATTTTCATATTATTCTCTTGTGCATTGCCTGTGTCTTTGTACTGCATTTTCATAGTTCACCATAAAGCTGGCTCATTGACTTGATTATGTTAAATGCTGAGTCTTTCCTGGAGGCTGTGAGGCTGGATATAAAGCATAAGAAATTAAAGTATAAATGATGAACCATTCTTATTTTATACTATTGATCCTAGAAAATAGTTATCATAAGAGCCTTAGTTACTTTGTGCTTATATTCATCATATAGATTAATACTGAATAATATACTATATTATATTACCATATAAATATTGAGTATAATTATACAATATAGTATATTTTATAATTTATAGTATATATGTTTATAGATTAAACATCTAAATTGGAAGGGAAATATGATATCTAAACCAGTGTAAACAATATCCATAGATAATGCCCAAGGATCTAAAAACTATCTTAGCTGCTAGGATACTCCTTTTCCCTGTTTTCTCTGGTACACCAGGTGAAATCAGCCTCTCCCACTACACCAAATGCTTAGAATATGGATTGGCAGAGTTGCTTCGAATTGTGACATGTAGCTTATACATCTTATATATAATAAAACAACAGAATGTATGTCCCTTCTTAAAGAGCCATAAACATTGAAATCTCTATCAAGTGGTAGAAAATTACAAAACTGTCCAGGTAACTTCTGAAGCATTTCTAGAACCCAGCTAGTTATCACATGAGTCAAACGCCATGTCAGCATCTGTCCTGCACTCTCCTACATGGAGAACTAAGTTCTGATTCACTCTGATAATACACAACCATCACGGAATTAGTTTAACATTTTTCTTCTGATACTTTGACAAAATTGGCTCACTTTGAGAGATTTATGTCAAAGTGGTAATTTAAGAAATCACTAGGGACTGAAGAGACTAAACAAAGGTTAAAAACACACAGACAATAAGAACAAAGGTTCTGCTCTCATGGAGAAGCAGTGTTCAATTCTTCGCACCCACATCCAATAGCTTATAGCAACAACTGTAATTATGGGTGATGTAATACTGTCTTCTGGATGATTCATGTACCTGCCTCCAGGCATGTACAGACACACACACACACATGCGTGCACATGCACTCATAGGAATACACATTCACACACACAAATAAAAATAAAATAAAATTTTAAAATAAACAAATTATAGACATTCATTATGCAAAATACAAGCACTATTTGTCTAACCAGTGTAGACAGAGGAAATCTCACAAAGACCAATTCCTGGGTCAAGAGCTGCAGACAAACAATAGCTACTAAAAGCAGGAGAATAAAGTCAAGGAAAGAGCCCTGATAGGGCCCTTTAAGTGACCAGCCTTAAACACACGTATATGTGAACAATACTGAATGAACATAGTAGGTTAAGTGTGTGTGTATTTATGTGTGTATGCATTTGACTGTGTATGCATGTGTATATGTGTGTGTGTGTGAGAGTATATTTGTGTGTGTGATGAATTGGAGTTGGTGTGTCAGGAGACAGGGAAGGATTGTAGTGGTAGAAAGCAGTTAGAACACAAGACAGAACCTCAGATGCACTGGAGAAACCTCCAGGTTGCTGTCCATTGAGCATCCTCATTCATCCGTTTGTGAGTTAAGTTCAGGCTGCCAGCAATGACAATTTGGGAAGTGTAGGCTCTCTGTGCTTCATGTAGGAAACAGCTACCTGCGTATTTTCTTTGACTACAGGCATCTGTGCTTATGTTGAGAGTTTCTGTTTTAGTGACACGACTTGTGCTTTTTTATAGGTTCTTTTCTCTGGGGAATAACTACAAGTCATGTTTAAATAGCTTGCTTTCTCTTTGCTGTGCTTAACAAATTTAAAAATAAAAGGCATGGTGTGGCTTCTTGCAAATGACAGAGTATTATACTTTTCATAAAAGTATGAGGCACTTTTGAAAAGATAATGATGGAAAGTCTAACACCTGTCCACCGTGGGAAACACTGTGGACTAACAAAGGTTATATAGTTGATAGTGGAAGGGTAGGAAACAGAACAAAAATGAAAATTATAAAACCAGGTTCTTTGCCTGGGTTTCTTTCAGAAGGGGAAATAGAAGAGATCTCCTGGGTAAACTAAGGGCTGGGAGGGGGTGGGAATATGGGGGATTGAGCTGGGGGATAGTAATGAAAGAGACATCTTGATGTGGGCCATTTCAGGGTCAAATAGAAATCTAAAAATCTGCAAAGACGACCCTAGGTAAGACTCTAGCAATAGTGGATAGGTAGCTTGAACTGGCTATGTCCTGTAATCAGATTGATAACTACCTCAAAATTCATCACAGAGCCTCCGTGCAGTGACTGATGGAAACAGATTCAGAGATCCACAGCCAATCACATGACTGAAAATGGGAAATCCTGTTGAAGAGAGGAAGAAAGGCTTGTACAAGGCAGGAGGGTCAAGGTCATCACAAGGGAAGCCACAGAAACAACTAACTTAGGCTCAAAGTAGCTCACAAACTCTGGACCTACAGCTAAGGATCTGCATAAGACTGATCTAGGCCTGTACATATGTGTAACTTGATCGGCTTTTGGGGTCCCTACTGGTGAGAGCAAAGTCTGTCCCTATGGCTTTGGCTTGTTGCCAGAAACATGTTTCTCTTACTGGGTTGCCTTGCCCATCCTTAAGGGAAGGAGCTTAGTCCTACCTCAGTTTGATATGACGGGCTTTGTTGATAGCCATAGTAGACTTGCCCATTCTTAACAAAAGCAGGGGAGGAGTGAATTGGAGGGTGTGCGGGTGAGCTGGAGGGAAGAAATGGGAGGAGAGAAGGGAGGGAAATATGTACTCAGAATGTAAAATAAATCAAGAAATTTAATTAGTAATAAATATATAAATACAATAAACAGCAACAATAAAACTGTTCTTCCCAGGCTCTGACCCTATAGTTAACCATGATTCATACATACAATGACTGTGATTCCTGCAGCCACAGTCAACACTGGTAATTGAGAAACAGCATGATTTCAACCTACCAAAAAAAAAAAGAAGCTACATATTGAGGAATACTGTTTAAATCAAGAACCCCACCCAATTATACAATAGTTCTAAAAACAGAAGATTTCAACATTAGCTGAGCATAGACATTGTGTTGCACAGTTTTTACGTGGAAAAACTCTAGCTTATGGCTAAGTAATTGGTGTCTTTGGGTGAGATAAGAAATTCTCAACAGCAAAAAAAAAAAAAAAGGAGAGAAAGAATGAATTTGCTACTGTATTTTCCACTGTTCTCATAAACATCCAGTCCATGTGTTAACTTCCATATTAAATATGTGAACTATTAGCTAGGAGAGAAGGTGCATATGTGTAATCCCTGCATGTGTGAAACTAAGACCAGAGGATTTACTGGAGTTAGATACTGTATGTCAAGATGCTGTCTCAAACCACAGAGCAAACATGGAGGCACTCTCGAAGGAAAACGATGTGGGGTAGTCAAGGTTTACCATTGAGTTTCTGTGCACTGGCTCATTAGGACTGTCAAAGGCTCTTCTCCATCTTTGCATTTTAACATGTCAAGTGTTGGTGAGATGTAATACAACTGTGTTTGAGTGGTCATTCCTCTTATACCATCTGCACTCAATTCCTGCTCACTCCCAGGAGTCAGGTTCTCATAAACAGGTATTTATAGCCTTATGGAGACCTTAAGTTGGATTCTTTTTTTCTGTGCCAGTCATCAAAAAGTGAAAAACAGTGACTAGGAAATACTCCTCCATTAAAAGAACCATTTGAAAAGGTTTTTGTTAAAATGAAATACCAATACAACTGACAGTAAGCCTGGTTCTTGTATCTCTGGCACTCTAAAGCAGCACAGAACATGAAAACAAGTCAGACTTGGCATATGGAAAGAGAATGACAGAAGAGAAGGCATCTCCAACAGTCACCTGAAGGATCATCAGTGAGCTGAAACAGGCACAGAATAAAATAATCCAACTTACTGCTACTCGGTACAAATATCTACAGGAATTACCTTTAATAAGTACCCCTGGCAGTTATTCATTGTAATAGACATGGTAGAGAAGAGTCAGAGTTAAACAATGTGCCAAATTCCTCAGATATTTAGCCTAAGTATTTTCTATGACTTCACTGAAAATAAATTATTTTAAGAGCTATCAATTAGGAAACTGGCACACAATTTCCTCCTTTCTCTATTTTTGTTTGATAACTGTCACAGTCCTTAGAACGATGTCTGTGGTGCACATATTTCTTATTGTAAGGGAATGTAAATATCATAAGAGAAAAATCAAGGTTGTATTTGTTTTTTAAGGTCACAATATTAACAATTTCAATGTGTAATTATTCCTCTCATGGATTGAAATAAGTTGGTGCTCAGTTGAGTTCTTGTCCTTCAGTTGTTACTACACATTAATGCCAGTACAAATCCAATCTGATAATACACTTGTCATGTCTTAAGCAACAACTTGTGAGCAACTCCACAGCACTTTTTGAATCTCACTTACACCTTCAATAAAGGTAAGAAATATAAGGTGAGAGAAAGCTATTCCCTGTATAGTGACTTTTTCAAGACTGTAGAACTCCTCTCTAGAGCTACATTTTCCATTTTATTCCAGCACAAAATGACAGTGTCTTAAAGCGTCAAAAGTTTATTTCACATGGTTGTATATTGCATAGCTGTATATATTTCAAAACCATCATTCACGATTTCTGCAAATGGGTAACACTTTTAAGCAAGAATGTATTAGTCACAGGTACATGGACATATATAAGTGTGAGTATTTTTGCACACCCACAAATTTCATCTTGTATCTCTCTCTCTAAGGAACTATAATTAATTTGGGTTGGTGAGCATTTGCAACCAAAGAAAATTATTAGAATTGCTTCACGCAGTGTTGCGGCTGTCTGTCTGAAGCCATCATTTTAGGGGAGCTTCTGGTAAATTCTGGTCTGTAGTGAATATTAGTGAACAGAGAAAACCAATGACATAAATTGTAGTTTAAGGCGAAGGAGGAGATGATGTCTCGTTTAAAGCAGCGAGTCATGAAGGAACAGATATCTCCTTCCTTTCTCTAGATGTTTCCATCTAGGACCCCAACCAATAGGATAGTGTTAGTCCACAATGCAGAGAGCACTGTCTTTCACCAACACCACTGATAAGAGTTCTATTCCCATCTGGAAACACTCTCAGAGACATATAAACAAATAATATTTGGCCTATGAACATCTGAGTTTAGGCTGTGTGTATGTAGAATTAACTATTATAATGGGATTACTTAGGTCATGGCTATTTCATGTCTATGCAGCCATATGGCAAACATGAAGATATGCAAACAGGAAGAATGCAATGCAAAGGTTATAAACCATGTTTATAACCTACCTAGCTACGTATGGGTTCAGCTGATACTTTACATAGATGAGCCACATGTTATCTAAGCAAATCCTCTAGTGCAATCCTACCACAGAAAGAGAATTCTTCTCCTCCTATGCATGTTTACATTGCCACAACGTAAAATGCATGTTCCATGGCTTCTCTTGTTCTGTATTCAGTGTCTAAATTTAATATAACTATCTTTCACTAAGCACTCATTATACTTCAGGTGCACTTACAGTCCTATAAAATGTTTGCATGCATAATCCTTATGTTTCTTAGAACAACATTTTGGAATAATTATTTCCATCTCAAAAAAAAAAAGCCTTTTCCAGTTTGGTGGATGTAGGTGAATCTCACAGATGTTTTCTTCAACATCCCACTCTGAGAAGAACTGCCTGTAATTATATGTCTAAATTTTTCCATTCACTCAATTGAATTAGCTATCAAAATACAGTGGTTTACATTTATTTTATTTGTATGAAGTATAGATACATATATTGGAAAGGAAATGGGGAAGGAAGAAAGATGGAGGAAAGTTTAGAGAAGGGAGATTTCAGTCAACCACAGCATTTATCATGATTGTCCCTTTACAGGAGAATGGAACTGAAAACTTCCTACAGTTAATTGAGGTCTTTGTGGTTCCAATGGAGAACAATTATTACTTAAGCTTGTGGTCATGTTTGATATGTGGGCAAACAACCTGGGGCTCAAATCTTATAACCCATGCTTAGATATAATACACAGTCATTGACAATAATAGCAAGCAGCGATGTAACTTGTGTGGGTTGCTGCAAATTCCAGGGCAAGCAAGGAAATGATCCACATGAGGCAAGAAGGAAATCCTGTTCAACTAAACTCAGTAGCCGGTGTTGTCTCAAACTTATACAGTCTGACACCAGGCAGTTTAAATTTTAGGCATGTAAGTACAATAGAATTTTGGAAGAAAAGTTTCCTGGAACAATTATCTCAATCCTATGTATGCAATAAAGCTTAAGGCACAACAACATCAAAACTCTTTTGCAAAGTACTTGTGACCTCTTTCATAAGAACAGGTTCTATAGAATAAGGGCCTAAAGGATGATCGGGTGTAGTCTTATGACTGTATATGTCATCAAACTATAAAGTGTGTGTGTGACTTTTCCCCTAAGAATGGAGTCTACTAACTGAGAAACAAAGCTAAAGGGCTAGGGAGGAAGAGTCTGAGGGATTCTGATGTAGCCTGACCGTTCAGATAGCACGTATCACCAGGATGTTAACATTTACTCCCTGCCTTCTACAAAGAAAACAGGTGTAATCTCTCTATTGAGGAGGCAGCTCTGTGAGTTTAACATTCCTGGGTTTCCTACTGTTTATCTGTAAGTGCATCTACAGTTTACTCACTCGTGTGCTCTTGTATGATATATTTCATAATTAACTCATGATCATTCTTCAGTTACATTTCCTACAATACTAACATGGTCTTCTGAGGATCATAGAAGCACCAGCCTTGTGTTGATCCCATCTATAGATTGAAATCGTCACAGGTATATGATTTAATTTCATATTATTTCATCTACTGTATCTCTAGAAGTAATTTGTTACGATTACATATAGTCATATAAATATTTATTTGGTGTTTAGCATGTTGTACCACACAGGAGTAAATAGATGTTTTCTATAATATTTCTATTACTGAATGATTCAAATGTTATCAAATTATCCTGTAAACATAAGAATATTTATTTACTTTTTTTTTTTTTTTGAGACAGTCTTTCTCTGTAGCTTTGGTGCCTGTCCTGGAACTAGCTCTTGTAGACCAGGCTGGCCTCGAACTCAAAGGGATCTATCTGCCTTTGCCTCCTGAGTGCTGGGATTAAAGGCATGTGCCACCACCACCTGGCCAAGAATTATTTTAATAATACATTGCTTCACAAGGTGAAAAGCGTTTTCCTTAAAAATCTATGGAAAGTGAAAATTTATAATAAAATTTGACTTTATCATGTTAGATATTACCAAGATATAAGAACACTTCTGATTTCTCCCCCTCCTCTTCCTCCTCTGTGTGTTACTTTTTCTGCATAAGACTGGAAATTAAATGACAAGTTTAAGTCTCTCAATGTTTTCATAAATACGTATGTACTCATAAAAACAGGATTACAATATTTATTGTAAATTCTGGGGTTATGTTGAGTACCACCAAACCTCACTCTTTACATATTACCTGTCTGGATAGTTTTCATTAACAAATTAATATGTAAAATAAGGAGATAAGATTCATTTCAATCAGTTCATAATAGATAAATTTTCTGTTTTTTAAATCATAAACAAAAAATTATTTTAATACATTAAATGTTTCCCAAGAGTTCTAAGTATAGGCAGTCCAATATCTAGGTATCAAAAAATATTTATAGATGACCATTTCCTGTTGTATCTTCACATGTTGAAAATAGTCTTTGATTTCTCCCCTTCCAAGGGAAGAGTCCCACCATGCAAGAGTCTGTATCTTCTAATTTTACTTTTGCCACAACAAAATACCTGGCAATTGTTATGTAAGGGGAAGCTATAAACTGTATTTTGGTTCATATTATAACACAAATTTAGTCATTTTGGCATGCGAGCGTGGGAAAGAGGGTGGGAATCATCTACTCATAGTTGCACCCACCTGGCTACATGATATCCGCAGCCAGGGAAGCAGACCACTTCATGCCACTGCTCTGTTGCATTGCTTCTTTTCAGACTCCTGATTCATGTTGGGAGCCCAGTCCACAGGCTGATCTGTTGTCAGGGTAGGCTGAGGCTGCTCATTTGTTCCTGGCCACCCTTACCTGAATTGTAACACTGCTTGTCCAAAAAGAGTTTAGCCTTCTTTTTGACTAACTCTTACATCTTAAATTAACCCATTTCTGGTAATCTGTGAGTTACCAAGAGGCTGTGCTCTACCAGTAAGGTTCTGGCTAGCAGCTAATGTCTTTCTCATTCAGCAGCTACATGGCATCTCCTCCACTCCACCTACTTTTCTCTTTTATTTCTGCTTGGAATTCCTGCCTTGCTCTATTCCGCCCTGTTCAAAGGACCAAAGCAGCTTCTTTGTTAACCAAACCAATGGTAACAAACACACTCACAGCATAGAGAGGGGAATCCCACATCAAAGGTGAATGTCTGTCTTCATGACAATCTTTCTGAAAACCTTAAAACACAGGCATACATGATTCTAAATCTTGTCAATTGGTCTGTGATGTTTAACTAACCTAGTCATACACCCTCTAAAACTATCCATCTCAAAACTGCCTAGCTCCAATTGCTACCCAGGATGAGACTTGGGTTTATTGTCACCAAAAAAGCCAAATCTATGTGCCATTAATAGGCTTCCACCTAGTATTTTGAAGGGGATAACTATATTCAGGGCAGAGAATACACTAGCTTTTGGCATTGAAAATTCTATTTCTCTACATTGTTGTCTTAAACTGTGAGGCTTAAAAACAGGAAAGAATTTGTTTCATATAATGCAATGAAAATATTAGTAGAGCAATTAATCCTGCTTGTGTGTTAGAATTTCTTTGGATTTTGGGAGCTGATGTATAATTAAATAAAGTGATAATAAAACCACAGCTAGGAACTGTTGCTGAGAACTACATTTCTAGAACTTTCTGCAGAGTATTTAAAGGAAGAATTATGCAAATACTGGAAGTAATTATTTTACTATGTTTTTGTTTGTTTTTATCTTTATATAAACTTACTTCTGAGTCATTTATGTTGCTAGGTATTAAAAGGTACATTAAAAAGCAAAACCTTTGTTTATAATAAAACTACTCTGTATTAAAATCAGAAAGGAAAAATGCTAGAAGATATTAGCATGTTAATTAAAAAGGTTTTCTACTTGGTGACAAAATTTACAGAGAGACTTTATTGACATAAGTGGACTGTTTTGAGCCGCACTGCAGAGGTCAAGTCAGTAGGTTTATCTACTCTTTATCGTCATCTCTTGATAAAGGTCAATGATCAATAAGCAGGATATAATTTTACTCTGATGGGTTACATATTTACCAATTCCAGCAGTTAACTTGGTGATAAGCATTTGTAGGTTAATGGTGTCTTTTCTAAATGCAGTACGTTATGTCATACTCAGAAATAATGAGGATAAAGTTCGGTCTCCAAGGAAGTAGCTTAGACTCAGGATGATGAAAGTAAATTGTTTTTATTTCTACAGGGAAAAAGCAATTCCAGGTATCTAGGAAGTTCATAGAAATATATTTGAAAGTGACATTGTCAGACATTTTATTAAACCTTGGGAAGTTAGAATTCTGCTTTATAAGATACTATGGACATGTATATTCATGCCTCTACAAACTAAAGTCCAACAAGAAAAAGCATATTTTATTATTCTATTTTCAGAAACTCTTATAAGTTATCCTTCTACTCTTGATTATACACTCACAGAAGGGGAAGTCAGCCTGCTGAAGTGATGCCAGCTACCGCAGGCTCATTACCATGTTATTCACGGCAAATATGAAAAAGGAAAAGGAGGAAGCATATCTGGACCCAGACACACATTGCTTGGCACCCACGCCTTCCTTTGAAATCTAGTCAGGAACCCTCATAACCTAATAATTTGTTGCTATTCCTATACCTGCCACCCAGCTCCGGAGGATGATGCCCAGTTCTGATGTCAGGTCTAGACATGGACCTTGTCCACATTAGCCTTGGTTTGTTAGGTTGTTTTGAACTCAGAAAGAAAACCTGTAGTACCCCTTATAAACACCTCTTTCCTTAGCAGAGTGTCTTGGATATATTATTTTCTCCAGGCAAAGTCCTTCAAATAAACTTAGTATTTTTCAAGCTTTTCGCCTTTGATAGGTGTGGTAGTTTGAAAGAAAATGGCTTCAAAATGGAGTGGTACTATTAGGACTGGTGGCTTTTTGGAGTGGGTGTGGCCTTGATGGAGGAAGTATGTCACTGTGGAGGTAGGCTCTGAGGTCTCATTATGCTCAAGCCACATTCAGAGACTGAGTCAACTTTCTGCTGCCTGTATATCAAGATGTAGCCAACACCATGTCTGCCTGCACACCATGCTCCTCTCATAAAGATAATGGACTAAACTTCTGAAACTAAAAGCTGACACCTCAATTAATATATAATAAAATATAATTATGTTTTCTCTTATAAGAATTTCCATGGTCATGGTGTCTCTTCAACAGCAATAGAAACCCTAAGACAATAGTATGATTTCTTCAATTCTCATGACATCTTTCCTACCATCTCGAGGCAAAGTATTCATTTCCTTAGTGGATTTAATCTCTTCAGAAATCTTGGCTTCCTTGGTCTCACATTTACACAGGCTTTGACCAAACAGTACATCTTTCAAGCAATGTTGATGTATACTTTGCTCCTGATTCTCACTCTAAGCCGTCAAAAGACACCCAGTAGTAACAGTGCCACTGCCTGAGTGACACACTACCTCTGAATCTCCTCCATTAGTCATCTTCCATCTCAGGCTCATTCAAAAACTCAAGGCATAAATAAAATACAGAAATTCTTCTGCCGAATGAAATGTAAAAGGCCATTAACCTAACATCTGAGAGTCTCCAGCCTTCACTGTCTACGTTGCTGTTGGCCTTCTTGTTTGATGAATCTTATTAGGTCACCAAGTTAGCTGTGCTTGTAGTATGTTAAGCCTTTCCAATGTATATCTACAAAGTGTACATTTCCAAAATGTTCCCACAATTCAGCTCCCAAAGTTTAAGAAACCCATGGCCAAATTTAGTCATAACAACAGTGTCTGTCTACAGGGCCTATTTTCTACATTAGGTGCAATTTTCTGCCTCCCAAATCCTGAAGCAATTTTAAAGATCAGATGGTCTTCAGTCTTTCACTGGGTAGTTCTGAAGAAAGTGGATTCTGATGCAGTGCAGGGGAGCAGAATTCTCAGCAATTTGTCCCTTGATTTGTTCTAGATTCAATCACATTGGAAGTCAATATTATCCATCAGGGAAAACAAGGTTCTAGTTAGAAAATACACATTCTGGGTTAAATTTTACTATGCATTAACTGTATTTAATGATGGCACATTATTTTTTATTTTAAGATAGTTAATATGAGCTTTTAAATGTTTTCATGCTGAGCAGTGACAAATGGCTGGCATAATCGATTAGAGCTGATTTAAACTTTCCATAATGTGTACATTTAGTAAAACATCATATTATAGCTCATCAATATTTGGAATTGTTTGTCATTTAAATGAAAATAAAACATGAAGGGGAAATTGAGGATGCACATCCAGGTGTGAGTATTGGAAATTCTAAGTCATGTTGTTTCGTTTAGACAGCAGTTCTGTCTGTCTCTCTGTTTTCCAGGAAACATTTCTTAGAAAATACTCTTTTCAAGCCAAAGTCAAAGAAAGGCATGAAACAGTCAAACAATGGGGAGTGTTTAATAAAAAGTGTGGTATTAATACATTCTCAACTTCACTTGATTTAGCATTGCCTAGGAAATTGGCGAGGCATGCCCCTGATTATTTCTTTGAGAGACATTTCAGGAAGGATTAACAGGTGCAAAAGTTTCTCTCTGTGTATGGGATGCCTTTGACCTGGGAGCTGGGACTGAATAAACAGTAGCAAAGCCTGACAGCCCATCAGTGGAGTGGATCCCCTCTCCCAAGTTTCTTGCTGCGTGACCAAAATGCTCTACTCTACCATGCCTCCCAGCCATGTGATCTGAATCCTTTGGAATTTTGAGCATAATAAATGTGACCACCTCGTAAGTTATCATCACAGGCATTCCATCATATTGTCACAAAAGTAACAAATACACAATGCTATCCATATAAATATATAGGTGTTAATGTATAGGATAATATGTTTCATATTCTTGTTTTCATAATTTCTTTATACAGATTATTTTCAAGGAAATTGTTTGTTTGACTGTTTCTGTTTTTAATTGTTGTTTTTTGTTATTATTTTATCAGACATGATCTCACTCTGTAGCTCAGCTTAGTCTATAAGTCATACAGCCTAGCATAGCCTTAAATCCTCTTGGGGCAAAGATTATAGGTCTGAACTATTACATGAGACTTTCAAATTATTTTTTTAAAAACATGAATACACTAAGCACCTTCTTACGCAGTTTTCTTTTACTATTAAGCAGTGATAAAATTTCTGACCTCTGTGAGTCCTGCAGTAATCAGGTAAATCAGATGAAATATTTCCCTCATAGTAGAAAAATTAGTTTCATTGTTATGGATATGTTTCTTATTGAATGATACAGAGTTAGCCAGATGATTTGGAAGGGGCTCATTTGTTTACTGACAGTTTCCCCCTTAGGAGCTCGACTACTGCTGCAAGGAGCCAGCAAAGAGAGCAACCTCTTGTTCCAAAGCATCATCTCAGGCAAGTGGGAAACTGACACATGGGCAGTTCTGACCTGAGACCCATGACCAGCCCTATCTTCCACTCTAGATATTTGCATCTTGAACAGGGTGTGCCACTTTAGTTACTGTTATTTTTTTCCAAACTCTCCATTCTCCTTCTAACAAGATCATGAAGCAGAAGAACTACATTTGAAGGAGTCATTATCATTGAATATATATTCTCCACACACAGGGCTGTTCAGAGGAAATAATTTAAACTTTATTTTCAGGACCACAATTTTTATCCAGAAAATACTAACACAGTTCATATTGGACTGTGGTTCTATAAATCTTCTTAAAGAGACTTCATTGTATATATGCATATTCATGAAATAAATTAGTGCATCAAGGCATTGCATAACTTCTCTATGTTGCTGGATTCAGTGTTAAATAAATGTTTATTCTTTTGGTTTTGCTGACTTTGGAGATCAATAAATGGCAGTGCCTTGGCACACTGAGATGCAGTTGGGTTGGAGTCCAAGATGGTAATTAATGTCAAGTTATTAAGAAGAGAGAATCCCTTCTGCACAAGGCAGCTAAGCTGTGTGACATACTTGCCATGAAAATGATTCTTAAAATGGACCAAACATACAGGGAAGTTTATTTTTTGAAGTTAATGAAAAAAATCTCATTCAAAAATTCTTTGTGTTCAATTATTAACATGATTTTTATATAGCTTATTTTGAATGTTCTCAATTATTCCTAATGGATTAATGGAACGTCTAATTTTTATCATTGTTTTGTTTGGTCAATGTTTACTTTATTCCTAGTTCTTTATTGATTAATCCCTTATTTTAACACATAGAATTAATTCAAGTTTATAACAAGTCTAAATTACCTGTTAGAATAAAAGAACCTTGTCCCTGTTTAACCATTAAACTGTTTAACCATTCCATAGATAAGTTAGGCCTTCTGTTATCGGACAAATAACAGATTAACTGCCATAAATAAATTAAAGCATGAAAAATTCTTGTTATTTTGGAGTATCAGAGGTGTTGGTGCAAATGGCAGGGTGGAGGTGTTGTGGCAGAACAGTTTATAACTCAGCAACTTGAGCAGAGTGAGGAAGTGAGGAGTGAGGCTATGTGCTCTCAAAGTCATTCTTTCCCCCTTGTTTCCCCCCTAGACCCCAGCCTGTGGGATGGTGTCACCTACAGGTATGGTAATTCCTTCCCCCTTAGTAAATGCTCTCTAAAGATACATTCAAAGATGAGCTTTATTAACTTATAAACTCCTTTCCAATCAATCACATTGAAAGTCAACAATACACAGTTTATGCACAGTTTGTTGCTGTCCTAGGGTAGACCCAAATTTGATCATTGGGAAAGCACACGGTAGTAGTGAGAAATAACATGCAAACATGTACTCTGATCCACTTACCACAGAGGTAAATATGATCTCTATGACCATATGCATTGCCATCTATCATCATTTAACTATCCATCTATCACTTGTGTATCTATACCTAACATCTATCATGAACTGCCATCTATTTGTAACTAACTAGCACCTATCTATTTTTTTTAGCAATTATATGTCATCTACTTAGCTCCATATGTATATGTGTATATCCGTAATTTCGCATTTATCTGTCATCTTCCCATCTCTCTCTGTATATATGTATCTATGTATATATATATATATAAATGTACATGTATGTGAATGCATCTATCTATATATCTATCATCTATCAGTCTACCTAATCTATGTGTCTATTTATCTAAGCAGCGGAAATATTCACATTTATTAAGTTATTGTTTCTTATTTAAAGAAAAATTACCTAGGTACATAAAGAAACAAAAGCATTAAACTTTGTTGTATCTTTTAATTTTAAATTATAGATTAGAAAGCAAATACTTTTACCTAAGACTGACACATGATATGATCTCTTAGTGTTCACCATTTTAGCATTGATCTTTCGATATTTATCTAATATAGAATGGAGTCCCTAAAACTCTACGATAGCACTATAGTCCTGATAAATATTAAAAATTAATGCATTCAACAGCTACATTTCCTCCAGCTTACCTCTCTTCAATAGGCATTCTCTTCTAACCTGAATGATTTGCATATTCAGATCTCAATTTAAATGCAGAGCATATAAATATTTCAAACTTAATTTAAAAATTATCATGAGTTCAGGAAAGGTAAACACACATTTTGCTTCACTCTTGATGCAATTTAAAAACTGAAATTGATCTAATTTTCCTTTTTAAAGGCTGTTTTAGAGGTGAGTGCTTAGATCTCTGTGTTATGGTGATTAATAGGTCAAATTTATCCACTGTGTGATTTAGTTGGGGAAGGAATTTTGAATTTTTCAGTGAGTGGGAGCACTTGAAACATGAATAATAAACATATTAATGACATTCTAAGACTAATTCATTTTGTAATTCAAAATAAAACTCTCCAGTGGTGAAGTTCTGATTTACACAATCTGTCACTGGAAACTTCCTGTGAACGATCCCAGTCACTGTGTAATTTTCATGCAATCAAAAAGGAATACATTCTTCAGAGATATGCTGAATTGTCAGATGCTCCTATCCCCTGAGTAAGGACATGAATAGAAATTGTATTGAAGGGGAAGCTACTGTGTGATTACTAAGATCATGGACCAGAGCGAAAGGTTTCACATATTTTAGCAAATCCTATTACCAGCAAGCTGTAAGAGGAGTACAGGGGTTCTGGGTGACTTAATTCATTTCCATTTTGCTCATCTGCAAAGTTAATATAACATGGGCTTTACAGTTGTTATAAAAATAGTAATATGACTGATATAAAGATTTTTAAAAGTATTTAAATAGATAGAAGATTGGGACTGAGGGCTGTTTCATCTGTAACACCTGGAATATGGAACCCTGGGCCTAGACCCTATGCTGTTTGCAGAATACTGAATTTAATAGTAATTCTTACAGCTGTTAATCTTACCAGGATTAAAACTCTGGGCACAGAAGGACTACCTATTCTGGCTTCTCATTACTTCCCTGTGTGGCCTAATTATCACAGCCAAACAATTAGCAGGGTCATTTATTGCTTTGAGAACTATCCTGATTTGCATATTAAATTATAGAGTCAGATTTAGTTAAGTGTTTCCTTTGGATGTAATTTGCTGTTACTTAACTCCTGAACCTTAACAGAAAAGATTTCTATTCTAGGCAAATCATCAAATCTATACCGTTAAACACTAAGAAACTCGCACACCCTGTTCACCAATACAGGCTAATCATCACCACCAAAAAATCAAGCTGTGTGCTTCAGGGATGGCTCAGCTATTAAGAACAATTATGGCTCTTTCAGAGAATCCAGAGTTTGTTCCTATCACCTACATGCCAGCTCAGAACTACTTCCAGCTTCAGTTGCAAGGGATCATGAAGCTGCCCTCCTCAGGCAGGGACCCAGCGTTCATTTACCCACACATACACATTGTTTAAATAAATAGACCTCTTTTAAGAAAAAAAAATTCTGATTTATGGGGGAAAGGAAGGGTTTTTTTAACATATGTTTTTTTTTTTCCCCCTTACCTTTGTTTTCCCGGTTGATTTAGATTTTTTCAATGCTAGGCATGTCTAACCATGTTAACACAATGTCTTCTTGTGTTAACACACGTTCTTTTGAAGTTCAGTTCTTTGTGACTTTGTCAACTATAAAAAATCTCAGACTTACTTCATCATTTTTAGGTAAGCTAGAGAAAGCATTCAATACCCCATTCTGTTTTCATACCCTCATCCTTAGGTAAAGATGGCTAGATATTATTACTTGGCATTCAGTATAAAATTTAATGATATGGGGTAAAGGTCAATGATGTGAAGGGAAAAGGAAAAGAAACCAAAATGTTTAAATCTTAATGATGCTTGGGAAATGATTAAGGAAGATGTATCACACCTGCTCATGCTTGGATACATTAGAACTTGTATAAATAAATGCAGCTTGACTTATCTGATGCCATCTGAAAGATAATCAGTGGTCAGTCTCTTTAGTTTTGCTCATTTCTCACCTGTCTCTTGCTGGACTCCAGTAGAACATCCCCAACTCTGAAACATCTACTAGTCAATGGGATTATGAACTTAGAACATTCAGGACAGAAACATTTAAATTAAGACAATCCTGAACTGATAAAATGTCCTATAATAGGGGAAAGAACTTGGGCTGTATCCAAGCCTACCTGCGTGGCAGTGACAGGGTAAGCAATGGTTAAATTCTGTTTTACCACTGATTCCACACCCAATTATCTAGCAAAGGATATTACTATAAAACAGGAAAAATAAATTCATAAATGAATGTCTGTAACAAGCTACATGGTTCATGACTTCAGCTGCTACTGACCTAGTCTTTAGGTCAGGGTGTAGAATAAACACAGCTGGGAGGTAGACTGTATATTAGTGAGAAAGGATTATTGAAACTAAAGAGATTTGAGATCTTAAACATTTTTCCCATATACAGCCTGTTGGTCAACAAAATGACTTTGCTGTGCTAACAACTCTTTGTCTGCTTCTGTTATTGGGTCTGAAATGGTTGTCAAAGCCAATGTATTAAAGGGTTTGTCTTTAGTTTGTTGCTGTTGTGAAGTGGCAGAAAATTGAAAAAAGTAGGTGAGTCATTAAAGGTGAGGCTCACAACCAAAATGACAAGAAGGGAAGCTGATGGAAGTCTTTCTGATTATGTAGAATGGATTTGGATAAGACAGTGAAACCTAACATTTCCTGTTCCTCTTGCATAGCAGACACAAAGTGAGTGGCTCTGTTGCATGAAGTGATCCAGTTGTGTTGTACAGTGTTGCTGTAAGCCCAGGAGAATTAGGTCAACCAACTCTGGACTGAAATCTTCACAACTATGCTTTCATCTTCATAGGCTGGTTATCTGTTCCATACAATTAGTATAGTGAAAGAAAGCTCGATAATAGTAAGAAGACTGCACTGCCATTGCAGGAACCTTTATTAGGTTTCAATATACGTTTAACCAAATAGGCTATTAGGTGTTTCAATAAAGAGCAACTGCTAAGAAAAGTCTCTCTGCCAAAGCAAAATAAATCCTATTAAACCAGATTAGACCAAATCAAAAATGTCCATATTTAAGAAATGTTGCACTCCCGGATGGACTGGTATAGCATGGCAGGGAGAGGAGCCCACCCAAATCCTGGAGACCACATGGTCCTTTTTCCAGCAGTAGCCTAAATAGCCTGTGCAAGTGGTACTGACCCTCCCTGGTGAGGAATGAACACTTGGCAGGCTGGGAGTTGGAGTCTAGACCAAGGCAACTCCTAGGCCAGGGGCTTTGGTGATGCTTCCAATCAGTAACAAAAGACAATTAGTCTTTCAAACTTTCTTAGAAACCTTTCACCTATGATAAGAGCCCTGTAACCCCAAATTATTATATCATTATCCTTTGCAAAGCTACAGAAGCTACCATGTGAGAGATTCATGATCAGCCTGATCTCCAGCAAATGCTCATGAATATACCACCTTTTCCTTTTCATCCTGGGATGTGACCCAGGAGAAGGGGTGATCCTCTGCTTGTTGACATGTTCCACTTTACAAATCAGCAGATACCTCTGGTAGTTCTATGAGGGTGCTAGCCCTTGACACGTTCTACACAAATATTTGGAAAAGACCAATGGCACGTAAGTAAAAACACATAGTTTGAAAATGATCTTTAGTGTGTGGTATACAAAAAGACGACAACTCTTAAATGAAATATCCTGAAATGTATGGTTATTAGTAAAATGTTTTTATCAATTTCCTCATGAGAGCCGGTCAGTGTATGGGACTGTATATAGTGGCAAATTCCATCTTCTTGTATGATCTGACCAGTTAAATCTAAGATGATTTTTCTTATCCAACTTTCTCTCACATGTTTGGATCTTACAAAACAAAACAAAACAAACAGACATATAAACAAACAAAACAAAAAACTCCAAAAAAACACCCACCAACAAAGTGGTTTGTTAAGTAGTCTTTATTGAATGAAAATAATTATACACCACAGAATTTTAATTTGTTAAATGAAAAAAACCCTGATAAATATGATTATCTGTTGCATTTTCTTCATTACTATAAAAACTTGTAAAAATTTTATAGAGATCTTATTGAAATTTCCTTCACATTTTCAGTTAAAGAAAAGCTGAGGTAAGATACTAGAAGGAAACCACAGTGAACGCTTGTCCTTTCTCTAGATGAGAAGCACTTATCTTTGTGTCACTAGTGGAACTAATTGCCTTACAATTCTGCTAAAAGTGAGATAACATTAAAACCAGCTATAGGCAGTAGGGATCAATTACTTACTTACTTACTTACTTAATCATTTAATTCTTGTGAGACCCACGTTCAGCTCCCATCACCTACTTTATGTGGCTTACAACTGTGTGTAACTCCAGCTCCACATTTTGTATTCTTTCTGGCCTCTGCTGGTACTGGCACATATGCGGCATCCAAAATCCAGACACACACAAACTCATAAAATAAATATGTTTAGTAAAGTGTTTGGCTACGGGGTTGGTGAGATGGCTCATTGGATAGAGTTTGAATCCTGTATTCCTCATAAAAGTTGAATACAACAGTGCCAAGTTTTGATTCCATCAAAGGTGGAGATAGGCAGAAACTTCTAGCATTTGGTTTGATGAAGAGATCCCACAGCAAAAGATAAAGAGGAGACAGATGAAGGAAGATACTTGAATTCAATCTCTGGCCTTCACATGTGGACACAGAGATACATGTGCCTGCTCATACACGCAGATACACACACACACACACACACACACACACTCATAGAAGAAACTTAGAAAAGATGACTCGGTTCAGCAGTATACATCTATACTGACAACTTCAGCTTTCCTTTTGCAATAATGTAACTGCCTTGGTGGCAGAGGCAGGCAGCTACAGAGGTGTAAACCAGTAACTACAACTTAGAAGACTGAAATGTAGGGAGAGGTCAGTGCCTAAGATTTCAGTCAAGAAAGAATTTTAAAGATCCTGATTTAAACCTTTTAGCTACTTCCTTAGAGATGCATTTAGTGTCTCCTGGAGACATCCCACAGAAAACTAAAGGTGTGTTTGGCCTTGTCTTCAAGGTCCTAGAACCTGACTTCCCAAAGAAAGATTATTAATTCATAATTTACTGCCCACATCTACAAGTACTTTTTTGTGGATGTCATCGTCCAGAATGCTCACATTGCTTAATTACTTAAGCAAATGTTCAAGTTCTCACTTGAAGCAAAAAGAAAATTGCAACTTTTATGTAAAGCAGTATCATAACCTTTCAACAGCCCATTTGGTTCCTGAAATCTTTGAAGTTCTGTGGACATCACATAATTAAGATTTGTCCTCATGGTTGAACAAGAAATTGTAAAAACATGAAGCATTGTTCTGGTTCGAAGGCAAGCTCAATATGAAGCATCACCTTTTAAAAAATGCTATCTACTACATAACATCTCCCAGCCCAGCCTGTTCGGGCTCTAGGACCTAATCCGAATCAGCAGGGCAAACGGGAGGGTGCAAGCTCCTTTGTCCCCACTAGCCTGCCTGCAGCGAGCTAGGTAGGTCCTTTGATTACAAGTCACCCAAACAGCAAGGAGATCCGGTCCAGGCACCAGGAGAGACATCACTGGGGTGAGTGAGATTCTGACCGAGGCAGCAGCCCGGGACAGGGAACTCAGACACCCCTCCTACACTTCCTGGTCATCCTCAGGGGCTACTCTGCCCGATACCCCCTCTCTCTTCCTATCCCACCCAGCTTGCATCCACATCCCTCCCCCCTCCATCTGACTCCCTTCCCTC
>NW_026068186.1:672627-683680 GCF_014885135.2 Alexandromys fortis
AGCATGGGATAAAACCGGACTCTCTGATCATGGCGAACAATGAGGACTGATGAGAAGCCAATGTCAATGGCAAGGGGTTTTGATCCTACTTCATGTTCTGGCTTGGTGGGAGCCTAGCCAGTTTGGATGTTCACCTTCCTAGACATGGAGGGAGGGGGGAGGACCTTGGACTTTCCACAGGGCAGGGAACCATGACTGCTCTTGGATTGGAGAGGGAGGGGGAGAAGAGTGGGGGGAGGGGGAGAAGAGTGGGGGGTGGGGGATGGAAATAGGAGGCTGGGAGGAGGCGGAAACTTTTTTTTTCTTATTCTCAATAAAAAAAAGTGCTATCTACTAAGGGAAGCTATTCAGTTTCAGCCTTTTTATATGAGATCACTGAAGTGTGGTAAATGCTTTCTGGTCTTCCTTTGTCATCCCAGTCAGCTCTTGCCTTGTCGCCTGAGAATTAAGTACTAAAGATAACTAGTTACCTTAGATACCAAGTGTGTTAGGCTTAGGAACACTGCCCAGCATTATACTGCTCAGGTGCTTTGTTTCAGTTCCTGGATAATTCCAACAAAATTGAGCAAGGAAGGGTGAAATCATAGCAAATTTGGTTTACTGTTAAACTGGATGACCAAGAAGTGGTAATTTATCCCACTTCTGTGACAAGCTGTGACAAATTCCATATCTACACATTTGCCTGAATTTTTGTTTAATGGAAAAAATATCAGGTTGTGAAAAAACTGCTGCTGGCCCAGAAGTAATACTACTATATTATATCATAGATAATTATGAAAAGAAATATGTTCTTGAAAACTATAGCTTATGTTCATTTGATTTCATATCAGACAGATTTAGGAAAACTTGGGCTTGGTGAACCTCTGGATGTGGAATGAAAACGCATCTTTTTTGTAAGCTCAAATTGCTTCAGAAACCTCATGCTTTGTCTGTTTTTGACACAATCATAAAATCAAATAATTTTATATGATCAAAGAAGAAATCAAGCCCAAAGAAAAATAACTGGTTATGAAATCAAATGACAAACTTCAGATATAAATGGAAAATTTCTCTAACCATTGTGCTTCTATTTCCACCCTCTTATGCATTTATCAGATTGTTTATATGGGAAAACTCTATAACAACTTGTAGGACACCAGATAATGTAATACCACTGAGAGTTTTTTTTTTTTTCTTTTAAATTTTTCTTACAATATATTTTGGTCACATTCTTTGCCATTCCTAATTCCTCCCAGTCTCTGTATAAATACAATAATGACAGGTCTTTCTCTGTCTAACTGAAGATTAATGCCCCCTGACCAGCATTCTCCAACTGCCCTTTCCCGACAAGTCTCTTCTCAACTAGACATGCCTTGTTCTGAAAACACAGCATGAGGTCCATTGCTAAATTACCTTTGAATAACTCCTCTTCGTTAATTTTCTAATGAGCATACAAACTAATTGGTTTCATTATGACATTTTCTTTCTCATACATCCCTACACTTGTTCTGATTCATCTTCCTCCCCCAGCATCTCTCAGGTATCCCCACCACCTGCTTGCATATATAATTGTTCTCCCTAAAAGTTCCCGCTTCTTCTGTGGATTACTTATAGTTTTTCTTTCTGCCCTTTCCCCCACCACACACACACTTGCATATGAAACAATACACATGGTATTTGTCCCTCTGCATCAGACTTACTTGACTTGACATAATGGTTTTCAATTCTATTCATTTTTCTGCAAACGTCAAGCTTTTACTTAAATAATTAATTAATTTGTTTGTTTAGTTCATTGCTTGGTAGTTTTGGTGTAGGAATTGATTTGAGACACAGTTTCTCTCTGTAGCCCTGGTTGTCCTTGAATTCACTCTGCAGACCAGACTGGCTTTGAACTTAGAGGTCCAACTGCCTCTGGCTCCCAAGTGTTAGGATTGATGATGATTTTATTTTTCCTCACATTCTAGCTTGCTTTCTATTGCTGTGATAAAGTACTTGAAAGAAATGTAATTTAAGTGAGAAAATAGTTTATTTTGGCTTACAAATGGCAGTTGACCATCAACAGAAACCAGGACAGGAACTTAAACTGGAAACCAGGGAAGAACACTGTTTTGCTGGCCTGCTCCCAAGCTTAGGCTTAATTACCTTTAGTGTCAATCCAGAACATGGTGGATGATGCACACAGTAGGCTGGACTCTCCCAAATCAATTAACTACACCTCAAGAACCTGCCCACAGGCCATTCTGATCTAGGCAATCCAACAGTTGAGACACTCTTCTCAGGTGACTCTAGACTGTGCCAAGTTTTCACTCAAGGCTGAGACATTTTAATAAAATTCTGTTGTGTATATCAACACATTTTGTTTCTATGTTCTTCAGTTGATAGGCAGCTAGGTTCAATCTCTTTTCTGGCTCATTGGAACAGCACACAGATGTGCAAGTATTTCTGTAGATGTTGACTTAGAATATTTGAGTATAGATACAAATTGACAATTTGGTATAACTGAAAAATGTTGATTACGTTGGGTGGGTTACTCAATCTAGGGGTTTGTAACCCACCCTGCAATCAGTTATTCCAGGGTCTCGGAGGGGCGCTACCTGGAAGGGAATGAGCTAAGACAGAAGAAGGAGGACAAGCAGATTTGTCAAAGCCTCCGTTTATTAGGGACGGGTTACAGTTTATATATGGTAAGGAATGGGGGGCAGGGCAACTGGATTCTTGCCGCATGTTCCAGGTCACGTAGGCCAGGAGGTAGGCCAAGAAGTCACAAGTTGCCACACCTGGTTCCCTGGATAGCTGGAATGTGAGGCGGGTTCCACTAACAGATTAGCAGTTAATTGGGTGGGGGGAAGATTCTGTCAATAGAACATAATTATGGGTGTGAGGTTCCCTGCAGACTCCCCAGGGTGATGGTTCCTGTAATGCTTTTTAGGGGGGAAATGGCTCGTGACAGAAAAAGATTGTAATTTTACTTTCTTATTTCAATAACCTTCACACCAAGTCTCATATATCAGTCTATATTACTACTGATCATAGGCAGTCCATGTATGTTTCTCACAGAACTAGAAAAAAAAGCACCTAAAATTCATATTGAAGCCTATAATACCTCAAAGCTAAAATGACCCTGAGCAAAATAGTAACAAGTGTATCACAGAAACAAAGGCTGTACAACACAGGATAAAACAGAAAAGGAAATATTTATGAGGTCAATTAAATTCTAGGCCAGTTTTATAGGTCTTAATTTCAGAGCTATTGCATTCTTAAGAAAGGTCACTCTTTGTATATAAGACATTGGAAGGTACCTAGGGTCAGGTTAAGTTATATTCTCCGCTCACATTTAACTGTAGACCAGAGAGATCCCATTTCTCCCATCTACTCACTGTTGTGTATCTCCTACCTAATCCCAAGCTCTTGCTCATTGCTTTCTGCTATTCTACCCACATGGAGAAAGTGTGCAATATTGTTACCTTTGTGTCAACTTTCTACATTGTTCTCTTTTGCATTGTCTCCTGAATTGGTTTAATTCAATTTTCCCTCTTTTAAACACTTGATAATTTTTTTCTTTTTCTAAAAATGTACAGTCTCTTCAAACAAATCCATGTGAGCCAGTATATCGTCTTCCTGAGTACAATTTTTAAAAGGGCAGTTTCAGCATGTGCTGCGGTTCTAATTTTATCCTCGTTTAACTTAGTTAATATTAGAAGGTTCTGGCATTTCTCAATGTTGACCTACCAAGCAAACCTTTTGTGTGCTTTAAGTGCTTAGTCATTAAGTGTTTTAGACCCTGAAATGTTGAACTTCATGTAAAGTAACAAATGCATAATAATTAACTGAATACATTGTGATTATACAGGAGAAATTCCCCAAGGTTCTCTGTAAATAGAATACTAAGTGGCAGATACATGAGCACAGCTCATAAATTAAAGTTGTCTGCAGAATTTAAGCTATTTTTTAAAATAGTGCCTTCCTTCCACACAAATAATGTTTTCTTTCTAGACATTGGGTTTTAGAATACAATCATATTTGAACATGCAAAGATATACATGAACATGCTACAGGCATGTCTGTGATGGCTAGTGAAGAGACAACCGTGACCTCTTATTGTTGAACAGTCATTGATTTTCACGTGGGAGATTAAAGTTTACAGTTACTACCTCCCAGATAGGGAGGGTGTTTGTGTCAGAAATCTTGCAGAATTGGGACAAAGTGCAGATTTGCGATGGAGTTAAGCCATGTGTCTGTTCAAAGTGACCATAGCACATCACACAGATGATTCCAGCCTGGAAACATCATGTCTAAATTAGTATGGAGGCTGCTAAGGAATAGATGTTCATTTGTAAGCAGAGGTAGAAGGTAACACACTTTGTAGTCTTCCTTTCAAAGGACAACATCATATTTTCTTTTTCCCTGTAGTTTTAATCTCATTGTTTTCTATCATCCATCTCCCTCCTTCATCTCACCTACTGACTTTCAAGCACATAAGCAAATTCTCTTCCCTTCTGTTTTGGTCCAAGGACTGGCACAATGAACTAGCAAGAACATAACTTCACTGATTCTTTATTTTTCTCTTTTCATTTTTTTTTCCCAAATGGAACAAGGTCAAGCAGGTACAGATCCTTAGGATGCTTGCATCTGTTGCTATGGAGATGCAGACACTGCCCTTACTTCTCTTTCTGCTTATAGAGCTGCTTCAAGCCATATCACCATCCTCTTGTAAATCAAGGGTCTGTGTTCAGAGGGTTCCTTTGCATGTGATCTTTAGAAGTTCAAGGCTTCTAGTTCACTATATGCAGGAAAGACATTTTGTGTAAAAATCACATTAGAGTTCTGTGAAGCTACAACCTGCTCATTGTACAGGCTGTGTCACATTTAATACACTGACTCACAGGAGCTACTTGTGAGGTCTCTGATCACTACATAACTCAATATTCAAGGGTTTAACATACTTGTCTCAATTTTCAATCCACTTTTGCATTGTTTTAGGTAACTTAGTTTACTGATTATCTGTCTTAGAAGCAGGAGGGCCAAAATAAAAAGCTCTTCATTGTGTGCCATATTTGAAAAACCCACAATTTCACATTTGTGAAAGAATTGGCTTCAGACAAAGTTCATTGATATTTTTCTGGGAGTGGAGATGATAGGCCAGTACCATCCACTCATCATGTATAAGCTTCTGCATGACATCTCACTGTGTAATTAACAGTATTTAATATAGGCTTTTATTCTTTGAGGTTTATATTGACAAATGTAACAGTCTGCAACATTTTAGACTTTGAAAGAGACCAGTGCAATCTTTTTCTTTTTTGTTCTACATATGTTTGCTACTGTTAAATATCCTGTCTCCCCATTGCTACTCATGGCATGAATGCCACAGACCACTTTTAATATCAAAGGGGGAATGGGCCTTCTGTTTCCACCTTCTGTTCAAATGTAGAAATGGTTTTTAATAGAAATTGATATATCTCTGCTTGAGGTCTTTCCCCACGATGGTAAGTGTTCTCTAAGCATTGACTGCACTGGAGCCCATTTTTCTTTATGTGGACATAAGGTCAGTGCTAGAATATTACTTTAAAAATGATAAAATACTCACAGCAATTAGGAATCTTATTCTTTTATTATGTCATATTGAAAACCATAGGAAAAAAGTTATAATGTTCTTAGTGAATTGAGTACCTTCTCTCCTTAAATCAGAGTATGACCACCTACAGGGACTGATACTTTACTCTTTAGGAGACATCCTTCAACTACATGGTGTGTTAGGAGAAGTCTCTGCAGCTGTGGGAAAGTTACTTATTCAGGGGACAAAGATCTAGAGACAAGGGCATGGTGGGCACACCTGCAGATGCTTATGAAAATCCCATGTACAAGATGCTTTTATCATACAAAGATGGTATTTCTAGAATTGAAAGCCCAATCTGTCTCTCTCTCTCACTTTTTGGTCCTGAACTGAAAGCAAAGCTGAAGAATATCTCTAAATGAACTTGCTCAAGTGCAGCTCATTTTCCAACAATGATGTATACTGTATACTGACAGAAATGAACAATTGCCTGCTGACTGTCCTAAGATTAAAAAGCAATGTAAAAATAGCTGCTGACTTTTATATGGCATATCAACATTAGCACATTAAACAAAGAAACACAATAACTTTCATTTCAGCCACAGTTGTTTTCTTACTTAATTAGTGAGGCAATTTGCAAATCTCTAAGGAAACATAGTGACTATATTGAAAATTATCAGAATGATTGCAAATTAACTTTGACTTTTCTGAAAAGGAAATTGAGAAGAAAGCATTTGCTAAAATCAATAACACAATAATGGCCTCTTCAAGTTAATTTTTCAGCTTATAAATACCCTTTCTGCAATAGATAATTTTACTGCCATTATTCGACCTTCTATTGTACATTACAAAGATTCCTATAAAAGAAAATGTAAAATCAGCATTTCTGAGCTGTCTGTAGCCCTTTGTGTAGGTGTAGAGACAGTGGTGGAATCCTGGGCTGGCCTCTGTCCACTTTGGCATGTTTCTTTTGTCGATCTTGTTCAGCTCATTTTTATACAGTCATGTTGGTGAGGCTTTATGGGTAAAGCTTCTGACTTTACCAGGGGATAGACACAACAAATTCCATAGTCTTCTGTCTCTTACATTCTTTCCACCCCCCTCTTCTGGAATGTTCCCTGAGCCTTAGGTATAGGAGTTGTTTTGTAAATATGTCCACTGAGACTGGGCTCAATAGCTCTGTATTTTGATTGACTGTAGTTTTCTGTATAGACTATGTTATATTTAGGAGTATATATGTATATAACAATAATTACTAAAAAAAAGGACATGAATTTCAAAGAGAGCAAGAGGATTTATGGCAGTGTTCAGAGAAGAGAAGGGAGAAATGAATATAATATAATCTCAAAAGTAAAAGAAATATTAAAATACAGGTAGTCTACCAGATCCAATACAAAGAACTAATGGTAAATTTATTGCACTTAAAATTTTAAGGCAACCCCAAAACTATTATTGACTATTAAAAAATTTGAAAATATTTTATAGCAAATAATAAATATCCATCCCATAGAAATAAGTTGAAGGTGAAAACAGAAAAGGGACAAAAGATTTGAAATGTTTTACTAGAAAAAAGACACATATATATTTCTTAAACATGATAAAAAACACTCAAACATTTTCATTATTTTAATATATATGTGTGTGTGTGTGTGTGTGTGTGTATGTTTAAACTACTATTTTATTATCTCCTGTATATGAGTGTTTTGCTGTATGGAAATCTGTACATCATATGCATTTCTCATCTCAAGGTCAGAAAAGTCTGACAGATCCCTGGGAACTGGAGTTACAGAGGACTGTGAACTGCTGTTTGGTGCTAGGAATTGAATCCTAGTCCTCTGGAAGAGCAGCTGAAGTGATGCTTTTGACTGCTGTGCTGTCTCTCCAACCCCATGATTTCTATTCTAGTTCATTTTCGTCTAAAAACATCACAGTAGAGATAAAAGAATTGGCTTCATCTGTGTGAGTAATGATGTTTTTACTTTTACAGAACACAATGGCCACAGACAGGACATTTGCAATATTCTGTGCAACTTATTAAGTCAAGACTCAAAATAATGTGGCCACTGTTTATTCTACATTTAAGATTTTATATTGAAAGATGTGTTAGGAATAGGAAACAGCACTTTCACATATTTCTGAGTACCATATTGATAAAATTGCAAAATCTGTTTCTTTTAGAGATTATGGTGACTTCCCCTGCGTGCCCTCGGAATCTGTGGAGTTCTGACTCCGCTCTAAAAGGAGCAGGCACTGTCCAAGAGAGAAGTTCAAACTAATGCTGCTTTTAAGATGGTTTGCTCTTTCTCTCCCTTCCTCCCTTCCACCCTCCCTTCAACTAATCCCCTCTTCATTTCCATTTCTAAAAGATTGGCCTAATCTTCCTTCTGTGTGTTCTGGGAGAAGCAGCTCAGGAAGTGTGTTACTGGCATGCCTATGATGATTAATTTACAAATCTGATGGGCTAAAGTAGGCACTATTAATCAGTGGCCTTGTTAGGACTTGGTAGTAAACAGAAGTGGCTTCTGAAAGATGGCAGCAGTGAGATTCCTATTTGTTCAAGATGACAATTGTTCTCTCTTGGGTGTCTTGATTCAAGAGTTCTGTGCTCCACAGGGGAGAGAGTCCGGGGCTCTCACTTTAAAGGAAGCTTACAGGGCTCTCCATTGTGCCTTTCACAGGAGGAGGTGATTTTCCAAACCATAGAGACATCAAGGAGCTACTTACTAAGGGAAGGGAAGGGAAGGGCATGCTTTGCATGGGATAATGACAATGATCTGTTGTCTTAGAAATAACCTTGCACATGCTTACTGATGACACCTGAAGTGTCCTTATTTCAGTGTAAAAGTAGATGCAAATCTGGTCATAGTCAACTAAATTCTACCTTCCCTGAGTATACTGCTTTTTTTCATTCCCATTACCAATTCAGTTTGCTTTCTCAAGAAAACACAACTGGGGATACTGGATATGTCCTCATTTTACTGAAATACATAAAGCACTCAAAACTATGGTATTCCCAAGTACCTGACCCTTTGTGGCTCTAACACGAGCTATTTTATCGGCTTAAAGAAAAGGTTTCCTTTCTACAGACACATAAACCATTGCATTTTGGTGGAGAGGATAACATTACCAGCTTATGCCTAAAAGCAGATGAAATGAGTTCAAGCGAGCCAGAGTTTTACATAAATGTCAGTTTTACATTGATCAAAATTTTATTTCTTTATATACAAATGTTGGTTAAGAAAAGCAATTGGTTTTTGAAGTATGAGACTCAGAAATTTCTGTGAGGACAGAATGAATGCATTGTTAGATATAACTGACCTAAGGTGAAGATGAGGTTTTAAAATTTATGATGTCTGTATAACACCATTTCAAATGAAAGGTAGTCACTGTTTTTGAACCTCACAGGTAGTCTTTTACTTCCATTTTTAAAGCAAATCTTTGCTGCTCATTTCCAATCACTTTAATCTACTCTCTAAAGGCAAATATAAAGTTGAATTTAATTGATTTTCTTCATAGAACTGAAAAGTCCAATTCTAATGAGGCCTATGCCCTACAGTGATTCTAGAAGTATGTTCCCCAGCACAGCTGAGGTGGAGCTTGCTGAGGAACCTGCCCGACTTCATTTTAAAGGCATGAGCCATTATGCTATATTTTTTAAAAATAAGTTTCTATTTTCTGTGATAATACCCTCACCCACACTGACCTATCTCTAATCACATGGTAGATGACCACAATTTTTTGGTCTTCTGTCTTTCTTTATTGCACAATTGTATCCCTCCTGAAAGCTACTTATGATTATTTAAACTCCTTAAAGGGGCAGAAGAGGAGGAATTGAGAGGTGGTGTAGAAAGGAGGTAGGGGGAGAGAACCGGATGAGAGGAGTAAGGGGAATCGGTGGTTAGTGTCGGTAGTTAATTAATTAATTAATTAATTTTACAATAGGGTCCAAGAAGTAGATTTGGTGTTGCTCTGCCTTAACTCAATTCAGGAGGTAGTCATGGGCCAACTCTTCAGAGTAACCCAATAAAAATTAAGCTTGTTTAAAATTTGACTCAAATTGTGGTAGTGGTCATATTCTTGGGATTAACAGTACACAAAATCTTGGACTCTGCTCAGATATGGATTAGAAAATGTGGGGGAGAAAACCATTTATCTATGTTTTCACCAGTAGTCCAGATCATCTTAACAGTCACCTGGAATATCACTGTGAAGGGTAATTTGATGGTCAATGTGATACAATTGAGAAATTACTAAAAGGCCGGGAAACACACCTCTTGGGGAGTCTGCTAAGACATCACTGGGGTAGTCAGATGAAGGCTATGATGTAATGAATCATTGATAGATTCAGAATGTGATGGCTTTCTGAAGACAAGGAAAGATGTCTCTTTGGAAGAAATTGGTCAGGAAGGATCTGTCCTTGGGCTACGACTTCCTCTAAACACTCAAGCAGGCCTACTTTCACCTTCTGTCTGCTCAGCCATACCCTGGCTTCCATGGCAGATTTAAACCTGGAGGCCATGAACTAGAAGAAATGTTTCTATCAGATATTAGTCACAGTAATGCAAAGGTACCTAAAGGAAACACTAAAATGACTTTAAGGTAAAATATCAGAAAATCCATAAAATCAGATATTCTGACTTTATGTAGTTCATTGATATTAATGAACAAATGGAAATAATTTTTAATTATTTTAGGGAACTTGACAAATTGAAAGATCTTAAAAATAATTATGTTTCATTAAGTAAAATAAGCAAGTGTATAAAAGACTCACAGTGTTGGGCAATATCTGAAGAAAACAGGGAACTGTTTAGATCTCTGTATTTCTACATAAAATCCAGACAAATGTTCAGCTACCACTCAATTCAGGGAGAACACGCATCCTGGGTGACACATAGGATGAGAATTTATCTACCACCCCATCCTGTGGGAGCATACATCCTGCGTGATATGTAGGATGAGTGTTCAGGTACCACTGCCCCCACCCCCGGGAGAGCAAACATCTTGGGTGATATGTAAGATAAGAGTTCAGCTACCACCCCATCCTAGGAGAGCACACATCATGAGTGAAGTGTAGGGTGAGACTTCAGTATAGACAGGAGGGAAAATAAACATTATTTTATGGGTTGGTTGACTTTTATTCTGCTTTCTCAATTCCACATCCCAAAGAGTAAGCAATGAGACTGAAAACCTTTACTAATGGGATCATTAGTGTTTCCTTCACCTTTTTTGGCTCTCTTTACAATAATAAGTCATTTCAGGGGAAAACAATAAACAAGCACACAACAACAAAATAGCTTGGCTTGTCCTTCAATAACCAAATTAAAGAAAATTTTCTTTGAAAATAAACACACATAGCATAAAAAGCTCAAACAAATAATAAACACAAAATGAAACTAAGCAGAATGGTGGATTGGGGAAGGAAAATGCTGACAAGTGAAAAAAAATAAGTGAAAGAAAAAGGGGAAAAAGAGAGAGAGCAGGGAGAGCATTTACGAATGCAGCTTCAGAGAAACTCAGGAA
>NW_026068186.1:690270-692437 GCF_014885135.2 Alexandromys fortis
ATGTAGGCAGGCACTCACTGCTCTTGGTTGGAAGCCTTAGTGTAGGAGCAGAAAACTGTTCCTGAGCAAAGGACCTTGCCGAGAATGCAGGCTAGGGGGGAGGGGAGGGGAGTCGTGTATAAGAAGACAGCCCTGCAGAAGGAGCTGGGGGAGGGGGGTTTGTGCTCTCTTCAGGGACTATCGCCCCTGGATAGCACACACTCACCAGTCCAGATGGAACTCTTCAGCACCTAAACAGGGCCGCCTGGTAGCCCAGTGATCCAGGGACAGAAGGAAGGAAGGGGCAGGCAGTGCAGGATCCAGGAGAGCACAGGAGCCCCTGGAGCCCAGGCTGAGGGTCACTCAGGAATATTTTGCTATGACATTAGAACAGGAGCATTTATAAAGGAACATTAAAAGTTCAGGAAGAAATGTATGCTAAAATTCTCCCATTTCTTCCTAGGCATGGTGGTGCAGGCCTTTAATTCCAGAGCTTGGGATGCACAGGCTAGCTAGGTATAGAAAGTGAGTTCCCTGACTGTCAGAGCTACACAGAGAAACCATGCCTGAAAAATGAAACAAAACAAAAGAAAATTCTCCCATTGCTGAAATGAACAAAACCGAAGAACTAAGCATAACAACAATAAATTAAAGAACCAACAATGTCAAGTACAGAATCATGGCCAGAAGGTTCAGAAAAAGCTGCAGTCCGGAAAGGCAGAGAGTGCAGCCTTGTCTGAAAAAACAATTCTGATTTTACTTCTCCTGGGTGTGACTTGTCACTCTGAAGGGATAGGCAAGACTCATTAGCCAGGTCATGTCAAAATATTAAAAATAAAGGAAGAAAGAGAGCTTGAAATGATGGGGGTTCCCCTCTGTATGCTCTTAATATGATTGGCTAATTAATAAAGAAAACTACCTTGGCCTGTTGGGAGGTCAGAACTTTGGGAGGCAGGGAGGACTGAACTTAATGCTGGGAGAAAAAAGGGTGGAGTCAGAGAGAAGCCATGAAGCCTCTGTCAGAGACAGATGTGCTGAAATTTTGCTGGTAGCCCATGACCTTGTGGTGATGTGCAAATTAATTCAGATGGATTAAATTAAGATGTAAGAGTTAGCCAATAAGAAGCTAGAGCTAATGGGCCAAGCAATGATTTAAATAATACAGTTTCTGTGTGATTCTTTTGGGGCTAAGTGGCTGGGAACTAACTAGCAGCCTCCCTACTACAGTGAAGAACAAGAATGCTCTTCTGACTTATTTAATGAACACTTCAAGTTAAATAGATCATTAATACAACTTAGTTCCAGCAGATTTGTGCATCAGAATGTGAGCTTATGGAATTCACTCAATCTTATATCCCAAGCCAGTGAAATCATATAACCTTTAATAAAGGAATTATAAGATTTTTATATTTTCATTCATTAATTATTTGATGAGGGATATGTTGATAATACAAATTTTAAATACAAAGTTTAACTTCTTAATCTTTTGTTACCCTTAAGAAGTAAACCTACAGTTTAATATATTTCCTAATTGAAAGGTTTAATTTGAATATATGTTCTTTCACAATGAAGCATGTGTGTGTGTGTGCGTGTGTGTGTGTGTGTGTGTGTGTACACATACATACACTAGAAGACACAGCTGACAGAGAGCATTAGAAAATTGAGAATTCTTAAACACAGATGTTTTTATTCAAGGGAAAAAATGAGATTGGAGTGAATGTTGCCTGAGAAGCTGCTGACAATCTACTATGTTTTCAAGGCAACCTTCACCTGAATCTCCTAAAATCCTGAGCATCATTTTGGCCCTAATCCTGAGCTTTGTCTCTCAATAAATAGAACCCATCCTTATGAAAAGGAATACATCCTTATGTACAAAATATATGTACTTTGTATTTTGAATTAATGGAACCTATCTTATGCTTACTATAAATACTTCCTCCTTATGCCCATACCTGAAACATGTTTGTCTTTGTGAATAAAAACTAATCCTTGCCAGATAATGATGACATACGCCTTTAATTCTAGCACTGGAGAGACAAAGGCAGGTGAGTCTCTGAGTTTGAGGCCAGCCTGGTCCACAGAGAGAGTTCCAGGACAGGCAGGGATACAAAGAGAAACCCTGCTTTGAATCTACTATCAAAAAAAAAAAAAAAAAAAAAAAAAAAAAAAAAAAAAAAAAAAAAAAAAA
>NW_026068186.1:692489-696073 GCF_014885135.2 Alexandromys fortis
AAAAAAGAAGCTGTTCTTACAGTAAAGGTCACAGGGACATGTTGCAGGAGTTCCTTCTGCTCCTTTAGCCAATAGCCACCAAGATACCAGCCCATTAAAAAAGTGGCCACTTCCCTTCATTCTCTCTCTGGCTTCTGGCTCCGCTTCTTACGACTAGGCTCCTTTCCTGATTGTACAGAGGGCTGTTGTCTGGGACGGTGATCTGTAAGTTTTTCCCCTTTAAAAAAATAACCATTCTATTAATCATGATTCCAAACTGGTGTGAGATTGTTTGTGACTTACGCCTTCATCTGGCACCCACTGTGGTGCTACAGCTGAAAACCAAAATGGTTTATTCTAGTCTTTCCCAAGCTTTCTCATGCTTTATATGGATGCAGTTATCCACGTGAGGGCCATTCTATAACATGGATGGGCCTGGCTTGTTTGTGTTTTCTGTTCTGCCCAGTACCCTCCAGCTGTTTAGTCCCAGAGAAAAATCACACACAGGTCTCTATAAGTTATAAAGCTGATTGGCCCATTAGCTCTAGCCTCTCATTGGCTAACTCTCACATCTTGACTAACCCATTTTTCTGATATATTTTAGCCATGTGGCTCAGTACTTTTTTTCAGTGGGAAAGATCACATCCTGAGGTCTGGGCAGGAGTGGGAGGAATCAGCTTCCTCCTTCCCAGAATTCTCGTGTTCTTATTACATTTCTACTTCCTGTCTGGAATTCTGTCCTATATTTCCTGCCTGGCCAATCAGCGTTTATTTATAACATGACTGACAGAATACAGACAATTCTCCCACACCTGGGACATTGCTAAAGAGATGCACTTAGCATCTGGGTTTTTATGTAGCTACACTTAAGGCTTTGTTGTGATAATTGTTACATGGAAACCTGTTCCTAAAGTTTTATTTTGTTTAAATGTGTAAGAAAACTAAGTCTTGGTCAGACTATAGATGTTTGACATGGAAGGACCTACGTTTCTATATTAATCATATGCTGATTGTTTCTTGATGATCATGACACTTGCAGGAATCCCAACACACACACACACACACACACACACACATATGCTCACACACAATGTTTTTTGTATTTGTGTGTATATATATATATATATATGAGATGTATATACATGTATATACACACATTTGTATCTATGATATGGATATATACATGCATTTATACACATAATCCATATGCACATATAAACTAACAAATACAAGTACATAAACTCCAACCAAAATAGGAAATAAAAAATGAATCTTAATGAGAGAATAAAAGACGAAAGTGAGATGAAGTATTTCAGAAGAAAATAAAGGAAATCGAAAATGTAGGATTCTGTTATGGGTGTGACTTGAGGCTAATATCTTTCAGAGTTGTGGAGTTTAACCTTCCACAGTCATCTGAATTGCAGGAATAATGCAAAAATTCCCAGGGGTCAGCTCCAAGCCTCTGAATTCACAGAGACAAAGTGATCTCTGTTTCTGTGCCTGACTTTATTTTTTTAAACACTACAATTTTATTACTTTGCACCATCACAGTTATTAATTTTAATAACTTATTTTAGTGACATGACTTCCCCATAATAGGTATTTTCTGACTCAAATTGGTGAAACAGTGTATCATTGTAATTTGTATAAAGTTTCCTATGGTGTTTTTCATTTTAAATGTGCTTAGTCACCAGCACAGGATGTTGAAAGCTTTCTGAGGAAAAGCTTGAGATGACAGATGTGCTCATCATACAGATGGAAACGCTGTATGGATGAATACATGCAGAACATTGTGCCCCATAAAAATGTACAATTATGATATGTCAAATAAAGAATAAAAAAGCTAAGTGAGGTAGCACAGGTTTGGCATCCAAGACTAACAGCTAAAGAAAGAGATTAATGATCACCCCAATTTGGGCTTCATGATAAAACTGGCATCCAAACAATGAAATGATACACATTTAATCTTTAAAAAGGATTATCAATTATCAGACTAACTATATTAAATGCATTATATTTTGGAATTCTTCTCTAGTGTCATACCTGTTTAACTTTTACATAATTATTCATTATCTCTTTCAATTATTTTGAAGAAGTGGCAGACCATCCCCACAAGAAAACATGTTCTCTAGTCTTCTTGTCCTGATTACAATTTCTGATATAACACACACACACACACACACATACACACCACATACACACACACACACACACACACACACACACACACACAAATGTACCCATGCCCCTGTAAGTAAATGCAATTAAGTCATAGTCCTTTAATGGATGTGTCAATGACTTTCCTGTATGGAGACAGTAGATACTTTTCTACTTATTCGGTCAAATAATGTCGTTTTACATAAATAAAATAGAGAGGAAAATAACTTGGTTACATTTTTGTCACATCAGGCACATGTCTGAAGCTCTTAGAAAATATCACTTATCTTCAAAACTGTCCACAAGTAGAAAAGTTGCCATTTTCTTTTTATCTGTACCAATACACATGTTTTATCCTTATAAGAAAATAAGTAAATCAGACAGTAGAGGCCATACTAAGAGAAAAGGTGAGTAATTGGAGGAAACTTTGAAGAAACTCTGCCCTACATTTGAATATAAAGTAATACTAGTTGCTGACCTATGCTGTCCAAATTGGACAAGCAGAACACAAAAGAGACTGCCAAATTTTGCCAAGACAAGATAGGATATTCCTTCAAATTTCCTGTTTCACAGAAAAGTCTCTAGACACTCTAGGCTTGTAGGCCAAAGATGGATACCCTGAGGTTACAGAGGAATCTTCCATGACTGTCCGGGCATCCAATTACTTCTGTCATTTCTTAGTTTTGGAAGTTGTTTTCTCTGTACTTCCTGTCTACTCAAGTAATAGTATGTCCTTCTCAGGTCTTGATGGAAGTGAATACTAAATAGTTATGATTACAGATTTCCTTGTTACCAAACTCAGAAAAGAAACTCACAAAAGCTGTATAAAGAATGCAACATTGAGAAGCATTGCAGGATAGTTTTGGCTTGGTAATAAAAGGTAGAATAGAAATTAAATTACGTCCAAAGCTTTGGACTTATCAAGATAGGACAGATAATAGGGTGTTTTCTCTGAATTTGCCAAATGCAAATAGACTTATACTTATGAATTTAATTTTTACCTGATATTTGTTCTTATTTGTGTACAATCTTACTATGTTAGAGTTAAAACCTTCCCTCTAATTAGACAAAAAGAGGGGAATGTTGTATGATATATTGATTGCAATCTGAACATAAAGTTTATTTTGAATCATAGGGCAGAGCTAACAACTAGCTGAACAAAATTAACCATAGATGTTTTAGAGAACTGAGGGCAGATAGACAGGAAGTAGTAAGGAAGGTCTTAAAGAGGATCATGGCCCCTTCAGACGGAGGAATTGAAGAGATAGGAGGTCACTGGTAGCTTCTCTGATCATATCTTACCCTGATAGCTGATTTCCAATTTTCTTTTTTTAAATTTATTTATTTATTTATTAAAGATTTCTGTCTCTTCCCCACAGCCGCCTCCCCTTTCCCTCCCCCTCCCCTAATCAAGTCCCCCTCCCTCGTCAGCCCAAAGAGCAATCCAA
>NW_026068186.1:697644-721721 GCF_014885135.2 Alexandromys fortis
ATATACATATATACATATATACATATATATACAGTATAACAAAATTGACATTAAATTTGTAGCAAAGAAACAAAATCCATACCCATGTAAATCTCTATAGCATATCCTCCTTTAACTGTAAAGAAACATTTATAAACAATATTTGGTAATTTGGGCGTAGTTCTTGAGACTACTTCCTGCTGAATGGGGGCACTATTAATCAGGTCTTTCATGGTGTATTCTGTGTGCTAGGTTCATCTCAGTCATCAGTTGGGCAAATAAATTTTTGGGAAGTGTTTACAGCAACTTTTCAGAGGGTCTTGGTCTATCAAACCGCATTATACTAGCAGCAACCCGTAGGTTCTCATCCTCTTTGGAAACAAAAGAACTTTCCAAAGCAACATATCCTTAGATCCATATTTTGAAGACAAGATACTTTTAAAGTATACATGCTCGTATATCTTAGCAATCCCCAGAATCAAATGTCTCTCTGCAGTGAAAAGGTTCATGGAAAACACAATAATATTCATAATCTGGACTCTTTGTGTATTTTCCATTTTTATGTAGCTTATTTTTCTTTACTCCTTTTCATCTATGACTGTACTCTGTCCCTTTAAAGTCTTTATCTTTTTTAAAAAATATCATTTACTTTTTTTATAACTGTCTATATTCTTTTTCTTCTCTCTCCTAAGCCTATGTGCATTTATCTGACACTGTGAATTATTTAGAGGTCTTTTACATCTAAATTTGTCTTTATTGTGTATTTATAATTATTTTCTGACCCAGATGCCTTCTTAAAATGCTAAGCCCTTCTGAAAAACTTAAGCTGTGGCATTACTAGGGTGTACATGGCACTTCCTTCTTGCCCTGCCCAGCCAACCATGGTAGAGCCGTTTGGTACCTCTAAAAGCCATGCTCTAAAAGCCATTTTTTGGTGCATAGCCAGTCTATGTCTCCATTAAACAAGTTGCAGCTGCCTGTTCACTAACCCCATTTAAATGTTCCATAGCCAGACATCCTGAGAAAAAATTAATGCTGGCAGCATGGCCCAGAAAGCTGGCATTTCAAAAACCACCACTTAAGATAGGAAAACCTATTTTAATGTAGCTTCAGCATGTTATCAATGAAAAGCAAGAAGCTATGTTAAATTCTGTATTTTTATGTCTAGAATTTCTTTGCAAATTCTCTCATGTTTTTAAGTGGATTTAGTTGGCCTCATTGGCACCATTTGTTGTAGGCACCTGGTTGCTTAGCCCTGAAATAATCATATAAACCATATTATTTAAATAACTGCTTGCTTATAAGCACTAACTTCTTATCAGCTAACTCTTATATTTTAATTTAACCCATTTCTATTAATCTGTTTATTGCCACATGGCCATAGCTTACTGGGTAAAGTTACAGCATCTGTCTCTGACAGGGCTACATGGCTTCCCCTCTGACTCAACCTCCTTTCTCCCAGTGTTCAGTTTAGTTTTCTTTGCCTACTTAAGTTCTGCCATATCAACAGGCCAAGGCAATTTCTTTATCCACCAATGTTATTCACAACATACAGAGGGGAATTCTACATCATTAGTCATTTAAAATTTATTCTTCTTAATTCTGTGTCATTCACCATGAAAACAATATAGGTAGGATGAAGATGATTGGCAGGTTTATTAGAGACTCTTGAAGGGATGTCAAATGTCATCTTCACATTGATTGCATCTCTTTCATTATTTATCTATCCAATTACATGAGCTTCATGTGGTGCCCAATGTTAAGTCCAAATATAGCCAGCTGAGCTATTTCACCTCCTGCAGCTTGTAAAAATATGTCTATATTGGCAAAGCTGATCCATTCTATAGTGAGGGACATATGAGACTACTTGGAATATTCAGAAAACATAGGGAAAGGAGCATGAATCTCTTTAAGTCACTTTAGTCAGAATGACATACTAATACAGTAAACCTTTAATTCAAACTGCCATAAAAAATTCTCTCTGTGATGCTCTCTATGCATAACTAGTGTCTCTGGGAAGTGGTCATGATCACTTAAGAATTATTCAATACTACTGAGTCTGAAAACAAGCATATGACAGTCCTCTTGCTTGCTATAATATCCCTTATGTTTACTAATAAAGGAATATTCAAAAGCGTATTAGCATATATTATGTTAGCTGGTGTGACTTGAGTGTAATTCAATTTGTTGGATTCTTTCTTTGACAGCTAATGTAAATTAGCCATTTACTTAATAGAAAAGAATGCTTGGTTGGTGTTCCCATTATATGCTCTCCAATGACTCTATTTGCTGATAGTTCATTCATCTCAGTCCTGAATGTCATCTCAGGAAGATTCTTCAGACTTGGTCTTTCACTAGCTTTCTTGCTGCTTTGCTTCTTTTTGTATATCTCTCTCTCTCTCTCTCTCTCTCTCTCTCTCTCTCTCTCTCTCTCTCTCCCCCTCTGTGTGTGTGTGTGTGCATGTGTTTGTGTGCTTTAGTTCATTAAGTGTTTCTCTAAGAAGTATTGACTGTTTTGAGACAGCCAGTGACTGGTTCCTCCAGTGTTATAGGCATAAATAAGTTTTTCTCTTGAGTTTACTAATAAATGGATTGTGTTGACACACATGATTCATGCATGCTGAAGTCTTTAAGATGTAGTGCTCTCATTTCTAAACTTCACCGAAGAAATGCACTATTTATACTAACTAACCAAGGGTTTTCCTTAACTCAAGCACATTAACTTTGTGTGTGTTCTAATTTAACTTCAAAGATGTTTGCCTCTTGTTTTCCCCTATAGGAAAACCTGATAGAAGTGCTTCAGAAGGGTTCCAAGACACAGCAAAGACTGTGGTTTTATTTTTAATAAAGTCTATTCAATTATATAAGTTTAAATTCTTATATTGTTGTTTCCCATTATTGCGCACAACTCCACAAGTATTTGTTCACACAACACTAATTAATATACTTATATATAAAAATTAAATTACTTGCATAGGATTATTGACCACCTTAAAACCACAAATATACCAAGAAGTATATAAATTACTAAATAAAAATAGAGTAAATAATTTAAAATGACATTGATGTGGGAGTGATTTCTTATTAATAAAGGAACTGCCTAGGCCCCTTGATAGGCCAACCCATAGGTGGGTGGAGTAAACAGAAGAGAATGCTAGGAAAAAGAAGTTGAGTCAAGGAGTCGCCATGATTCTCCCACGCCAGACAGATGCAGGTTAAGATCCTCCCTGGTAAGCCACTTCATGGGCTACACAGAATATTAGAAATGGGTTAGATTAATATGTAAGAGCTAGCCAATAAGAAACTGGAACTAGCCGGGTTAGGCAGTGTTTAAAAAAATACAGTTTCCGTGTAATTATTTCGGGCATAACCTAGCCATGCAGGCGGCCAGGTGCCGGAGACGCAGCCCTGCTGCTCCTATTTCAACATGACATCAAGGTAAAATGTCCTATTCTATGACCTTTTACTCAGACATGGTTCAAATGGCTATACTACATTGCCACCATTATTTCTAGTGTAGACATTGCAAAGCAAATAACTTACTAAAAACACAAGGTAACTTCAGCATTTTTATGTTAAAAAATGAGCAAGATATTAAAGTATGGTTAACATATTTAGTGTGTAAGAGCATGTTGCACAGTAATACTTTTGTGTAGTGTCAAGATATGTTGCTCTCATTGGTTTAATAAACAACTAGATGACCTAGGCAGGAGGAGGTTAGGCAGAGAAAGAGAGTTCTCTGGGATAAAGAAGTGAAGAGCCATCAGGAGACTTGGGAAGAAACAAGATGAACTTGCCATGCTAAGGAAAGGTACTGCCACATAGTAGAAAGTTGATAAGATGGGTTAACTCAAGATATAAAAGCTATTTAGCAACAAGTCTTTGTGTGGTTAATTGGGAGTTGGCTGGTAGAAATTATTTTACTTCTAAATGGTACCCAATGTGCATCCATATAAAGCCTGAGAAAGTTAAAAAAAATCAAAACCTAGAGAGAAATTCAGATTCTTGGTGAGTGCTCTCTCTTGGGTAGGTTTGGTGCTAATGGCAAACAGATGCAAGGCTCTTTTAAGAGGGCCTGCTACTCAACACTTGCATGGGGTTTATGAGAAGTGTTTGGGACAGTACTTGATGGCATGAGAATAAGTAGAAATGCCTACAACAGTTTGGACCCAGAAACTTCTCAGAGTGGGGGCTTTAAATGTGGCTTCTGAAGGGATCTGAACAAGTGTAATGAACTGAAAGCATGCCATGAGTTAAGTTGCAGTATAAAGAAAAGAGCCATGTAAAGATGGAAAATACACAGAAAGTCTGGATCCTACATGGTGTTGCACTGACTTTAAAATGTTTGATTGTGGATAAATGAGTGAGAGCTGCTGAGAGACATTGGATTATGGAAGTTATTGGATTAAACCAACCTTTATATTTTAAAAGTGTCTTGACTTTAAAATGGAAGTCAAATGATGTCTTGCTTTGGGGAAGAAATTATGCTTTTGTTTCCATAGAAAATGAAAGATTATGGATTCATCCAGATTTGAAGTAGATCAGGTTTATTGAATGAAGATTGCCTGAATATCTGGCTATAGACATATAAAAATAAACTTAGGAAAACTAAAAGTCACATGACATATATTTTACCTACTCAAACATAAAACAAAATATCATCTTTGGCTAACTTGTGTACAATTCTTAGTCTATACTTGTATTAAAGTATATACATATGCCACTTCTAAAAATTTATGTATTTTTCAAAGCAAGGGATCCAGACACCAGTGAAATGAATGATCCAGATTATTCAGCATCTCAGAATACCTCTGCTGCAGCTTCCTGAGAGTTCTATATCAAGAACAACTTCAAGGCTTTTGTTTGAGATGATCCAAACTTACTGACTATTATCATCTAGCTAGCTAGGACATGCCCATTATCCTGATTTTTCTCAGAGTTTCCCAAGATACCAGTTCTTCCAGAGAGCAGGAAGCAGTCCAGAAAACAATACCCATATTTCTAAGAGTCAGAGTTTGGATGGGTTTTGTTTATTTGGTGGATTTTGGATATTTGCCATCATTTAGGTGGGGTTGGTTATAGGTTGTTATTGGCCATGGTCAGAATAAAAGCTAAACAAAGGATTTAGATTCAAGGATCTCTTTCTGAAGAAGAAGAGAGGATATAAACTTGGTAAGAAAAAGGTAGATTACTGAATCTATGCTAATTCAAATAAACAACTATGAATCTCAAAATATTTTACATTGGTATGGATTTTCATTTATTGATACAAATTTAAAATTATTTTTGATATATTGTGCATATGTTTCTGCTTTGATTTGGGGTATTGTGCTCAAATAGCTCATCTGAAAATTTAATATATAATTAAGAAATAAAGGTCAGTATTTAGTCATAAATAATCAAATTTGTAGTCATATTAGGTATATTTTCCAGGTTAAACAGATATATTTAGATAGATAGATGATCTTCAAACACTTCAAAGACCTACAGAATATGTAATTTAATATATTTAATAACATAAGACTTTTTATGAGAGGAAGACATGTCTTCTCCTGGCAGCACCAATATACTTCAGAGATGATGACAGACATTGAATGGCCTCTGTATGGAGTTTATTTTCTTTATAGCAAGTACCTGACCTTGTCTCAACTGGTGATAGTATGATCTCCAAATTGAACTAAGGGCACAAAAAAAAAAAAAAAAGGGCAATTGCCAAATTTGTCAACCCAAGACAGGATTGTTCTTTAAAATACCCTGATACAGATATTCTAGTTCTACAGGCCAAAGATGTATGCCCCAACTTTGCAGAGGAAATTCGGGTGACTATCCAGGTAGCTAGATGTCCCTGTAATTAGGTAATATTGCAACCTTCTGGAGTCTTTGAGTTAAAGATTAAACAGTTAAACTCATAGTTTTCTTTAGTTATTATAAACAATAATTTAGGTATAAATCTTTAGACTTACAAAGATAAGACAGATAAGAAAATATTTTCTTTAAATTTTCCAAATATAAATGGACTGAAAATTGCATTTGTAATTCTTATTTGATAACAGTTTTTGTTGTATATTGTTTGACTATGTCAAAGTTAAACAATGAAACAATCTTTTTATACATTGTGAAGATGTGTTGCTTTCATTGGTTTACTGAGCTAGATGACCAAAAGCTATGCAGGAGGAAGTTAGGTAAGACTTACAAATTAAGAGGAGAGCTCTCTGGGATAAAGAAGGGCAGAATGAATATGCTGTGCTGCAGAAAGTTACTAACACATGGTAAAATGTAGATAAGATATTTGGGTTGAGATAAGATGAAAGAACTAGTTTGTTATGCTAATGTCAAAAATATCAAACAGAAAGAGCTAGTTTGTAAGAAGCCTAAGCTATTGGCTAAGCCCTTTTAATTAATAGTCTTTGTGTGACTTTGGAGGATATGGCTGGGGAGACTGAATATTACATCTACTGGAGCATATGGTGATACTACAGTCAGACTTTGCTGTGCCTATGGTCTGTTAGCTGCAGATGAACTTCAGTGGAAAGACAAGCTAGATTCTAGACCAAAGAGAGCTAGGATATTCTAACTGCTATACTGTTCTGTTTAGGGAAAAATGGCAGCACAAATTAGTTCATACCTTACTTCACCTCTCTCTCTCTCTCTCTCTCTCTCTCTCTCTCTCTCTCTCTCTCTCTCTCTCTCTCTCACACACACACACACACACACACACACACACAGTAACACACACAAACTCATACCACAAATATCCAAAAATTATAATAGCAAAATCACCTTAAAACCCTTACCTCTCCCTTATCATTCTGTGACTAACCTAATCTTCACAAGTCCCTCTTTTATGTTGAAATTTAGGGTTACCACAATGCCTTAATATATTTACAATATCATTGAGGGAGAAAGTCCCCAAATTAAGGTTTTGAAGGCATAAAAATGTCACTCTGGTGTTAGGTATGTTGAAATGTGAGAATGTTTAGATATGACTATAATTATATACCTAGCACAGTATAATGATTTAAGTTACTAACACAACAAGTAAAGGATGAATATATAAAATACTTTATCAAGTTATTGATGAACTATTGATTTCATAAATGACAAATTAAAAAATAATAGCTGACAGTTACAGAAATTAGTTAGAGTACTCTATTGTTTAAATAATTGCATTTTAAACTTTTGCTTAGTTCTAGCATTAATTTTTTACTTTTTATTCTTTTCATATGAATACATCTTGACTGCAGTTTCAGTTTCTATTCCCTTTACTTCTCCCAGTTGTCTTTGTACTTTCTCTCTCCCCCACATCTAACCCCTCCTTTGTTAGACTTCCAAAGAGAACGGGAAGCCCAGAGATATCAACTGAACATGGTGTCACAAGGTAGAATAGTACTAGGCATGAAGCCTCATAGCAAGGCTGGGCAATGCAACCCAGAAAGATGAAAAAGGGATCAAAGAACATGTGAAAGAGTCAGAGACGCCTTCACTCCCACTATTAGGAGTCCCACAAAACACAAAAATAATGATTATAATATATATTTGGAGGACTTAGCATAGACCTATGCAGGACCTGTAATTGCTGCTTCAGTTTCTGTGAGATATGCTGAATCTTGCTTAGTTGATTCTATAAATTCTGATTTCCTTGGATTCTTGACCCTGCTGGCTGTTACAGTTCTTCTTTGCCCTCTTCTGAGGGGTTGCTGGAGTTCTAATGAGAGGTACCCAATGGAGATTCCCAATTTGGGCTCTCTCCACCTAATGCTTGACTGTGGGTTCCTGAATCTGCTCTCAACAGTTGCTGACAGAAAGCTCTCTGGTGACTATTGGACCAGGCACTAATCTATGAGTATGGCTGAATATCATTAGGTATCATTTTATTGATTTTTTTTCTATCCCCAGACTCTAGGCTATAAAGTTCTGGCTCCTGGTCATACAGACAGTGTCAGGCATGTTTTCTCTCTGATGGTGTGAACCTCAAATTAGGCCATTCATTGGTTGGCCACTCCAACAAGGTCTGCGCCTCTGTTGCCCCAGCATATCTTGAAGGCAGGTTAGGTTGTAGGTCAGAGATTTTGTGGCTGGGTTGGTGTTTCTTGATTATTGATTATTATTGAAAATTGCTTGATTATAGAAGATGGCCAGTTCAGGTTCAGTATCCTCCATTATTAGGAGTCACCCTCAGAAATTACTGGGAGTTTCTACTATACTAGGTTTTACCATCTGCCCCACAGATGCCCTTCAATTTCAGTTATTTCTCCCCATACTTTCTTCCTCCACCTGTCTACCTCATCTCTCCTGTTCCCATATCAACCCATCCCCAGTATATGCACAAAATCTATTCTATTCCCCAGCCCCAGGGAGAAATGTGTACCCCTATTAAAGCCTTCCTTGTTAGTTAGCCTATATTGGTCTGTGGCTTATAGCATGATTATCATTTACTGAACAGATAATATCCACTTATAAGTCAGTACATACCCTGTTTGTCCTTCAGGTTTTATGTTGCCTCAATCAGAGTGATTGTTTCTAGTTCCATTCATTTGCCTGCAAATTAATGCCTTTTTAAAAGCATTGAGTTCTACTCCATTGTTTAAATATACGACATTTTCTTTATCCATTCTTTGTTTGAGAGACATCTAGGTTGTCCCTGGCTATTATGAATAAATCTGCAATGAACACAGTTTTTGCAAGTGTTCTTGTGGTAAGACAGAGCACCATAAGGTATATGTCCAAGAGTGGTATAGCTAGGTCTTTTGGTAAACTAATTCTCAATTTTTTAAGGAACTGCCATATTAATTTACACAGTGGCTGTAACAGTTTGCTCTCCCACCAACATTGCCAGAATAAACTGTCACTTGTGCTATTGATAAGAGAGATTCTAAAAGTAGCTTTGATTATCATTTCCCTGAGGGCTAAGGATGTTGAACATTTCCTTAACTGTTTCTCAGCCATTTAAGATTCTTCCACTGAGAATTTTGTTTATATCTGTACTCCATTTTTCTACTGAATTATTTGTTTTCTGATGTCTAGTTTCATAAGTTCTTATATATTTCAGATACTAGCCCTCTTTTAGATTTGGAGTTGGTGGAAATCTTTACCCATTCTGTAGGCTGGCATTCTCTCCAGCACCATTTAGTGACAATGTTTTCTTTTTCCATTGTGTCTCTCTGACTTTCATATAAAAAGTCAGGTGTCCATAGATATGTGGATTTATGACTAGGTCTTATATTTTATTCTGTTGAAAAATGACAATACCTGGAGACAGAGGTTGCTCATTTGTTTCCTGGCTGCTCAGACCCAAATAATCCAATAAAAACTATATTAATTACAACACTGCTTGGCAGATGACTCAGGCATATTTCTAGCTAGCTCTTAAATCTTAAATTAAGCCATTTCTAGTAATCTGTGGTTCTGGCCTCTGTCTCCTTCAGCAGCTTCATGGTGTCTTCTTGATTCTGACTACTTTCTCTCTGTTCAAATTTCCTGCCTGGCTTTGCTCTGCTAAGCCATTGAACAAAACAGCTTTGTTCATTAACCAATGGTGATAAAACCTATTCACAGAATACACAGAGGAAAATCCCACATAAAATACCCTGCAGTTTTTAGTACCATAACTGTAGTATAATTTGAAATCAGAGATGGTGATATCTTCCAATAATACTTTACTTTTCAGATTTGAAGCCATCTTAGTTTTCTGTTTTTTCACATGAACGTGAGAATTGTACTTTCAAGATCTATAAAATAATTGTATTGGAATTGTTAGGAAAATGGTTTCAGTCTATAGATTGCTTTTGTTACCATTAACATTTTTACAATGTTAATCCTACAGAACCATGAGCATAGAATATCTTGCCATCTTCTGATATCTTCTTCACATTCTTTCTTCAAGGACTTGACATGTTTCTCATACAGGTTCTCAAGTGCTCCAAGATGTTTCATATTGCTTGTGCCTGTTAAGAAATGTTTTGATTTCCAATTTCTTTTTTGACCAATTTGTCATTTTTATATATAAGACATACTTTTTGTTTTGAGTTAATCTTGTATCCAGACACTTTACTGAGGGTGTTTTTCAACTGTAGATGTTTCCTGGTAGAATTTTTTTTTGGTTGCGTATGAATGTTATCATATCATCTGCAAGTAATGATATGTTAGATTTTTTTCAATTAGTATACCCTTAATCTTCATAACTTGTCTCACTGCTCCAGTTAGTTCATTAAGTACTATATTGAAAAGATATGGAGAGAATGGACAGCCTTGTCCTGTTCCTGATGGAATTACTTTGAGCTTCTCTCCATTTAATTTGATACTGGTTATAGACTTAGAGTAAGTTGCCTTTATTATGTTTAGATATGTCCCTTGTTTCCTCGATCTCTCCAAGACTTTTATCATGAAGGGGTGTTAGATTTGTCAAAGGCCTTTTCTTCAACTAATGAAATTATCATGTGGTATTTTTTCTTTGTTTGTTTATATGATGGATTGCATTGACTGATTTTTCATTATGTTGACTCATCCCTGCATCGGAGATGAAACCTTCTAGATTATTTATTATAGTGGATGACCTTTTAAGAGTTTTTTTTTTTTATTTTGGTTTTAGTTTTTAGGTTTCTTTTTTCTTCTGAGAATTTTTGCATATAGTTCATAAGAGAAAATAGTCTGCAATTTGCTTTGTTGAATCTTTGTTTGGTTTGGTATCAAGGTGACTAATGAAATTAATTTAACAATGATTCATCTGTTTATAATTTGTGGAACAATTTGAGCAATATTGGCATTAAATCTTCTTTGAAAGTGTGATACAATACAATTCTGTGCTAAAACCATCTGGCTCTGAATTAATTTTCATAGTGAAACTTTTAATTACTGCTTCTATTCCCTTAGGAGCTATTGGTCTATTTAAGTTGTTTATCTGGACTTGATTTAATTTTGGTATGTTGTACCTATCAAAATATTTGTTCATTTCTTTTATTATTTCCAGTTGTGTGGAGTACAGAATTTTAAAATATGACCTAATGATTATTTGGATTTCCTTTGTGTTTGTTGTTATGTAACCATTCTTTTGTTTCTGATTTTGTTAATTTAGGTATCCTCTCTGTGTTTTTTAGTTAGTTTAGATAAGGGTTTTTCTATCTTGTTGATATCCTCAAAGAAGTAATTCTTTTTGTATTTTTGTTGTTGTTGCTTTTTTTTTTTCAATCTGGTTATTTCCCAAGGACTACTCCTCTAGGGTGTGCTTCTGTTTATTTTAGAGATTTTAGGTGTGCTCCTAAGTTGCTAGTGTGATATCACTCTATCTTCTTAACATAGGAATTTGTGCTATGCCCTCTCAGCATTGCTTTTACTCATATTTACTTCATGTTTTTAGTCGTTCTTATTTAAGGACCTCTATCATATTTACAAATTTGGATTTAAAGTCTTTTTTTTTGTACTTTGTATTGTAATATTCAGGTGTTGAGTGGAAAAACTGGCCTCTGCTGGTGACATATTGCCTTGACTGTTCTTTATTATTTTTTTACACTGACATCTAAGCATCTGGGTTTGGGATGATTATACTTCTAGGTGCTGATTTCTGAGTTTGTTGTTGTTGGATAAGTGTTTTGTTCTATGGTTTCTGTTTCCTCTCTGGTTTCCTGACATATGTGGTCTGGAATTGAGACGGGGATTTCTGCCTGAGTTGGGAGATGCACTTCTGGTGATTGCAGTACCTCATGCCAAGCAGGGGAGTCTCAGTCTGAGTTTTACTGGGACATAAATACCTAGCATTCAATTTTCATTTACAGTAAGTTATAGCAAATAAAAGGCAAGATAATTTCACCTTCTTTCTATGTAGTATAAAAATAAATATTTATTAATTTATAAAGTGTAAATGCATTTTACCATCTCTTTTCACTGCAAAGAAAACACTTATATCTTGGCCTGGTTTAGGGCTCCTAGCTCAGGTTACAAAAGCATCATTATGTGATCAAGAGATGCGTTGGAATACTGGAGACATCATTTAATGATTGTGTGCTGGCTGCTACACTAGTGAAGCTTAGGTTCTAAACAAGAGACAGCAGAAGCTCAGGTGCACAGAAGGAATTCAATGGGCATCCTCAGCTCATACATGCTCACAGGGCTTATTGGATGTGTCAGGTGGAACTTAAAGGTGGCACAGAAAATACATTGCTCTGTAGGTAATAAGTAGAATTCTTTCTTTCCCTGGGTTCAATGAAACTAATCTTCTCCAACATGTCTGTAAATTGTTTCTTATTCTATTCAAATGCTCAATATACTCATGCTCAAAGCTCAGGAACAAATTGACATTCTTCATTTCTCATTTTCTTAAATGGAAAAATTCATAATATATTAAATCAAGGTGTCAACTTTAAGTCAATGAAAAAATAACCCATTGGTTTTTATTAGGTACTCTTTATAATGATGCTGCTGAAATTTTTTGAAACTTAATTGATCCAAAGTCACATCCTCAGGAATATAATACACACAGAAAACTTTTTCAAAGTGAAAGCTACATTGACATTAAATATTACTTTATGTTCATAATACATAATAAACTGTTGAAAGTTGAAGAGATGGCTCAACAGTTAAGAAAATTTGCTGTCTTTGGAGAAGGAAGAAGTTCTGACTCACACATCATTTGGGTCACTCACAACACCTGTGATTCCAGTTGCAGAGGAGTCAATGCTCTCTGCGGTCTTTTATGAGTACTGTCCACAAAAGGAAGAGTTGGAGGAATCTTCATAGTATTAAAAATACTAGCACTCATTATATATACCTGCTGAATGTATTTGCACATAAGTTCCCATTTTGTCTGCTAAATTTAAATTCACAGGTTTTTTCTTCGAAATAATTTAAAAATTATTTATTAATTTTGAAAAAAAAATAATGTTTCAAAAGAAAACAGAAAGAGAACAAAATCTCTGGGATACAATATAAAATATTAAGTTAATATTTAAAATTTTACTTTGCAGCTAATGTTTATTTTCTGGCACTTTTGATTTCTATTGTATCTAAAATAAAGATAGACTATTCAATTCTCTAGGCTATTTAAGATGAGGAGATGGAGTCTATATATCATGCAGTAAAGTGTCCTACAACTGAACATGTTCAACTATTGATGTCCCTTGTAATATAGTTTTAGGCTTCAGTAAAATGCTTAAAGCATTTCCACCATTCCTTCTCATCACTGAAACAATGACCAACCCATCAATTACTTCTGGCAGCTACTACTACTGCTTAATTGAAAGCCACTGAATTTGTATCATTAAAGGTTGCCTGCAGGATACTGTAAAGATCCAAGTCCAGAGCTCATTGGGGTTACCCAGAGTACCCAAGTCACTAAGTCATTACCTAGTGTGTCCAGGCACTCAGGGACAGGAAACCTTGGCAAAGAGCTGAGCAGGTACACACTGATGATGGTCCTATTGCTCAATTATTACATATCATCTGGTAGGCTGTTTAAATAACTTTACATTCTTCTCATGCCAAATCTGACATTTGTTTTTTTTTTTTTTTCAGTTCTAGACAGTGCCAAAGATGATTTCCTGCAGGAAATTACAGAAAGAAAATTGGGAAAAAGAAAAGGGAAAGGGAAAAGACCATTTAAATTTATCTATGGTCTGTTCCTGTTTTTTTTTTTTTTTTCTTCTCCAGAAAGGTTTTTAGAGGGAGAATTTGCAATGAGATTAGAAAGGAAATTTGCTCAAAGAAAGGGGAAAAGCAGAATTGACTTTTTGGAGATGAAAAAATTCTTAAAGAAAAAAGGAAGCCTGACATGAGGTTTGACGGACAATAAATCTCACAGCAATAGGTCTCAACTTTCCTAATTCTGCAACCCTTTAATACAGTTCTTCATGTTGTTGTGACCTCCAAAGCTAAAATTATTGTTGTTGTTACTTCTTAGCTATAATTTTGCTACTTTTATGAATAATAGCACAAATATCTGTGTTTTCTCATGGTCTAAAGGCAACCCTTGAGCAAAGATGATTTCACCCTAAAGGAATCATGGCTCACAGGTTGTAAACAACTCCCATACTTCGTCATTTGTACCTGACCTCAGTAACCCAACCAAACTGAAGCATTACCTACATGAGTTAACATCCCCTCGTGGAAACAATAAAGTTTGAAAATTGGTATTTATCTCTCTTTTTGCTCTTGTTTTCTTTTTAAACTCTCTCTCTCTTTCTGTCAACAAATCACATATCCCATGAGTAATGTTTTAGAGCTAAAACTATAAAAATAAATACCATTTTTTGTGCTTGACACTTCTTAGCATCATGCTTATAACTTGAAATATCTATTTTTATTATGGTACAGTGTAAATATCTGAGGACCTTAAAGTCCTCAGATTCAACAGCAAGTTTGTTAACAAATTTTTCATCTTGTTTGACATATTTACTTATGTATATATTTTTCTGTCATATGTCATATATCTCAAAATATTGTTGAGATCTTCATTGAAATCTATTTGACAGTGAATTCTCGCATAACCACTTATGTTGATATGTAGCTATGTCCCGCTTTTTGTAGCATTCCTTCCTAAAGGAAGCATTACAAGTTACAAGGACTCACAGGGGATTTATTCAAACCGAGAACTGCTTCTTGAGGCTATCTTAGTAGTAAACAGTTGCTATGGAAGATGAGACTCTTTGGTGTATCTGTCTTGTGCAAAGCCTTTCAATGAGAATGGCTTCTGTCAGTTGTTACCCATGTGGGCTATTCTGTTTTCAGTCCTCACTCTTGTAATATGATGCTGACATATTCTAATTCATTAATGTGAGGCAACCTGAAACTGTTTCTTTGATCTGTCATCAGTGCCATAGTTGGGAAGAAAAGATACTTTTAAACACCCACTCACTCCCTTATCAAGAAATGCCACACAAAAGCACAAAGCTAATCTAGCATTTACTCCAGAAATATTCATAATAACACAATAAAATTTTCTCTGTGAGCTTCATGTATATGTAAAACAGTTGATCTATATTAAGGATTCAAATTTCCACATGTCCTGATGACAGACCCTTGATCTCAAGATTGGGCATAAGACTTTCCAGAACAAGAAAATATTAAAATTTGCACTTTTGAGCTCCAATATATAAATTGCAAAATGATAGCTCATATTTGTTACTTCATAACACCAGATCACTCCAATGTTTCCAACTATAAAATGATCAGCACAGTCACACTCCACACCCCAGGAGCTGAGAACCCATAAGACAGTGATGCTAACGAGTAATGTGGCTGGGTGTGGCTTAACATCTGCATTAGCCTTTTGTCTCTGAAATAAACAACTAAAGCCACAAAAGTGTCATTACTTTTCCTTTGTGTTTTCAATAGAATATGAGACAATTGTAGGACACTCAGCAACATAAATATTGGAGTGGAAGATAAGGCTTGTTTTTCATGATGTCTCTAAGCTGACTGACCAATTGACCCACTAAGAGAAATAGCTAAAAGTACTTATCTAGAGTTTTAAAGGAAAAATAAAACACAAGATAGCAAATATATACAGTAATACATAGGCATAAAGCAGAACTAAGAAAAAAAAAAAACAAACGAAAAAATAAATCAGTGAAAACTTCCCCCCAAATTCCCACAGTGAAATAGCTCACATGGAGTTATCAGAACAGATGTGAAGGAATTGTGACAGCAGAGGAAAGAAAGGCATCTATCACTGAGTGAGATTTATGATGGAGAGTAATACTACACAAAAAGACATCTTAACAGGGACCAGAGGAGATAAGAAAATCCCCAAAGGAGATAAGTTCAACACCATCTTCACAGGGTGATGGAGACGGCACCTGGCTCATAGCAGCATTTCCTATAGAAACATCAGAGCTAAGATCATGTTTGTGGCATTATGACCATATTGAAAAGATGCCAGCAAAATACTCCACAACAGAACAAAACAAAAGCAGTCCCAAAGAAGAGTTATGCTTGTACAGAATTGCTAAAACACACATTGAAAAAGCCTGGGTCAAAACCCGTCTCGCTGAACATAGCGGACAAGGAGGACTACTGAGACCTCAAGAACAATGGCAACGGGTTTTTGATTCTACTGAACCTATTGGTTTCGTGGGAGCCTAGGCAGTTTCGTGGATGCTCACCTTACTAGACCTGGATGGAGGTGGGTGGTCCTTGGACTTCCCACAGGGCAGAGAACCCTGATTGCTTTTTGGGCTGACGAGGGAGGGGGACTTGATTGGGGGAGGGGGAGGGAAAGGGGAGGCGGCGGTGGGGAAGAGACAGAAATCTTTAATAAATAAATAAATTTAAACAAAAAAAAAAAGAAAAAGAAAAACATCCATTATGGACAAAATCACAGGACAACAGAAGGAGAAGCCATTGTCATGAAGACCAGAGGTGAAGCTTGTTGTTAGGCAGAACAAGTCACAGCTAGACACCTTCAGCTTCTCAGGTACATTACCTGGGGCACTGGCCCTCTAGAGTCACTGGGTTTTGATTCCTCAGAAGTCCTTGGCACATTTGCTATCATGTGTTGATTTATCGCAACAAAATACAGATATGTAAATATATACATATATACATACATGCATATATACATGTATAACAAGCACAAAAGATATTTTAGCATTACATCAGTCACCGCATCAATATTAAAACCATACAGCCATTCTAGATTCCTATCATCCACTTTTCTATCATAATATATATGTATCCCATCTATCATGATGTATATAATAGATATGAAGAATATATGTATGTACTATATAAACAGTTTCTGCATATACATGCTGGATAGAATTTAAATTTCATCTCTACTCTCTGTCACTAGATTTAGACCTATCCTCCTTACCTCATTAAATTTCTGTGTCTGTATGCCATTTTCAAAAGGATGCATATGTATTTTGTCAGTTCATAAGCTCATTTTTCATCTACCGCACCAACAAGGTGCCCATTGTGTAATCTGATGTTTACTTGTGCTTGCTGTGTTTTCTAAATGTTTATTATTGTCACTATTTTATTAATTTTTTCACTTACTCATGCTTTTGCCCAGCATTCCTGATTGACGGCACTGCCTGTGTAGGTCCTGAAAGCAAGCCTGCAGCATCATGACAACTGCTTTTAGTGAGTTGCTTAGTGTTGGCATAATTTCATGGTAGCCATCATGGCCTGCAAGGTGAACTAGAGGACAGTTCAGAGAGTTAAGTAACTTGCTGGAATTCAAAAGCCAATTATAGCAGAAATAATACTTGAACTCATGAGTGAAGTAGATTTCATGTCCATTTCATGTTTAAAGGGGAGAACCACAAGGAAGCATAAGGTCCTCCCCATGGCTAGATTGTCCTGCATGTAGACTGGTGGACACTTGACCTCTGTTTATCATTCTTGACTGTTCATGGATTAGCAGGGTATTTGTGTGAGTAAAGAGACCCATGTGAATTGTAAGTTCCACTTCAGATGTTTCTTTTGTTGCAAACTGGGCTACATAAAATAGTTTATATAATTAAGTCTCTTGTGGAGAAATGCATTGCCAATCATATAATTCTTAATGACTCAAAATGAATAATATCACTTCTGAAAAAAAACACAGAGTCATAGGGCTGTTATGTTATTTATATTTTGATATATGTGATTATCTACCAACCTATATTTCTACTAACCTGTTTATCTATAATCAGTTTATCAATATATTATATATCTATCATCATTATCTATCTTTCTATTATCTATCTATCATCTGTCTATCTATCTATCTATCTATCTATCTATCTATCTATCTATCTATCTATCATCATCATCTATCATCTACTTATACACACTGAATTATACTGAAGGTCATCTGGTGAGGGTAAGAGACAAAACAAAGTAGGCTGTTCTTTGCTACAGAATCTCACAAGTCCTAAATATCACATCCTGTAGATTTATGACTAAATAAATGGATCAAGAATGGAGAGGAGTAGAAAACAATTTTATTGGATCATTTATCACAAAGAGGTCCAGTTTGTAAACTTATATACATCAATTCCATGTTCCCCACCAAGTTCTAAGAGTGTCATAGGTGAAGAGCAAGATTTACATAGCTGTGGAGATGACAGTAGATATTTTCTTTTCTGTACACTTGTCATTTTCTTCTCAGAAAATATACAATAAGGGTAACATTCAGGAAGGGGAGCCTTAGTTTAATGGCTACTATAATAATACAGGCTCCTCACTAGAACCTTCTCGAAAATAATTAAGACATGTAAAACATTATCCATGTCTAAGAGTATTAGAAGTTATGAGTTCAAATACTGAAAATTAGGAAAATGATTTTATTGTTTTCAATTAATTTTATGAAAGACAATTTAATTAAAGATGGGAAATAAATCTCTAAACATTATATTTTAGACTAGAGCAAAGGCACATGAAGGAATAGTTTCATAATTTCTTATCAAAAATATATGATTTCTGTTTCTTAATCTGAAGTACAAATTAAAATACCCACAAATGTAAATAAATTTAATGGATAACAAACTCAATACAATCCATATTTATCTAATTCATGTTTCAGATGACCTTAGATAAAATTTAAGTTGGTATTCTTCCTTTTTTCTTCATTAGTTACTTGTCATGGAAAAGTAAGAGATTTGGATGTAATTTGGTGACCACAAGACACTGTGACTTTAATTAACTACATAGTACATTTGCTATTATACTTTACACAAATGTGCTCTGATTCAAAAACAAGTGATAAAAAGGTGTATCAAGAATCATGACAAAGAAATACAATGTCTGTTTGCAGTAGAATATTTAAGAAGAAATAAGTAAATTGATTTTGGGGGCTATTGATGTATATATTTTGTCAACTATAGAAAATAAATGCAATCAACCTAGTCTTCTACCAACACATAAATGGATAATATGTGTATACATGTAAACAGGTGCACAATGAGAAAAGAGAAGAAGAAATGCTAAATGTAAGGGGATGAGGGAGAACTGAATATAAGTAATTGGCATGAGTTAGGGAAGATGATAAAAATCTATTTGCTTTCTACTTCTATGTTGCATTTCTTTGTTATGGGCAGTGTATAAGTGTATAAATTTATTCAAAACTGAAGGAAAAATTAAATGTGAAGCTACATGTCTTGAAGGATAATGCTTACTGTTTATTAAATTTTATGATTCTATATATGGATAATTTTATGTGATAATTTTTAAAAAGGATTTTTATTATAATATATATTAATTTGAAAGAAAGAAACCTTGATGATAGAGATGCAGTACAGTTCAAAATGATGGTGTGAAGCTCCATACTATTGACTACATAACTGATAACAGGCAAGTGACTGCTATGTAAAGACAGTTTAGAGATAAGAGAATCTAATTGAGTGTCCCAAATATCTGGGAACTTTTACAAAGGAATAGTGAGAAGGTTTCCATGGAAGTTGTCATAGAAATGATGAACAACTAGAAAAAAAGCATCTAAGACTTAAGAGGATTATGACAAAAATTCTGCTTATCCAACATATAAGTAGACTAAGTTCCAATTTAACAGTAAAACTTGGGAGAGAGAAGACAGACACAGAGCCAGAGTCTTCAGAAATCCTCTATGATAAGTCAACAACATGAAGAAATGTTTGAAATAGGCTTTCTGGTTTTGATTTGGAGAATGGAATGCCTGTAGTTAAGATAGCAGTCCCAAGGGCAGATGCTCAGTGCAGAAGAAAAGAAAGATCGTTAAATCTGAGGATAAAAGAGATGAAAATGACCAGTTGGACTTCAGATAATTTGAGTTTTCATTTGCAGAATGAGGTCTTTAAGGCCTGTTGATGTGATGTTGATGAGTCAAACCTCAGAGGCACTTGATTCTCAACATTGAATAACTAAGAGAATTTCAGAGCATCACAAGAGATGGTAGTTGCGCATTGAATGGAAACATGGAGTGATTATTATTACTTATTAAAAGAGATACAAGTTTTTAGGAAAAAAAACTTGAGAAGACCCATCATAATAACTCCAGTAGGAGAGTAATAATATCATGGTCACAGGTAGCTATGATGGAATCTTGAGTAACGAGAGAATAATTCATTTCCCTTCCTACCCCTAGAAAAAAAGAGAGTTGTCTTTCCTTATAGACTTCAGGGATTAGTGAGGTGGTTTCCTTCCTAGTAACCTAGCCTAAGTGCTGGAAGCCAGGAAGACACTGATAAGGACTATATAGACAGATAGTTCAAGGGCACTTTGGATCTAGGAAGTAGGAAGATGGTCAAGCCTGAATCTGCAGGGGTTGGGGTATTCTCCTTCTTAAAAGCCCTTCAAGGTCACAGAACATATGACTTATCAGCTCTCTGGGGAGAGCTGCAGGGAGACGTGCTCTGATTTTTTTTTTTTTTTTTTTTTTTTTTGGAAAGAAAAGGCAGCAGGAATGTTGCTACCTAACAGAATGGAGAATGGATATTCTAGCAGAAAGGACATGTGAACAAGGGGCTATAGACAGAGACTGCTCTTTCATTTCTAGCTGCCCAGATCTGAAAAATCACACAGAAACTATATTAATTACAACACTGTTTGGCCTATTCGGTCAGGCATCTTATTACCTAACTCTTACTTCTTAAATTAACCCATTTCTATTAATCTATGCATCATCATAGATTAATGTGGCCTATTGGAAAGGTTCAGAACATTTGTCTCCTTTGGCAGCTACATGATGTTTCTCTGACTTCACCTGCTTTCTCTCTCTATGTCTTCCAGCCTGACTATATTCCGCCCTGCTATAGGCTGAACCAGTTTCTTTACTAACCATTGGTAATAAAACATATTCCTAGCACATGGAGTGGAATCTCACATCATCTCCCCTTTTCTGTCTAAATAAAAAGGAAGGTTATGACTTTAATATAATAAATTTACATACAACAAAACAGGTATCAAGCAAGAATTACAATTATAATATATTTTAGTAAATCTAAAGTTTCATAGCTAATTTATTTTGTCATAACTAAGGAAAACTGTAACTATCTATCTTCAACTCATTAAAGACACCAAAAGGACATACTATTGCCAAGATAAACAAGAAGTGCACTGTAAACAACTTTCAAAACTTTAGATTTGACAGACATCTTGCTACCTGAACAGTCACCCAAAGTTTTCTGTAATGTTGGGGAAATCCATCTTCACTCTGAAGGTCCATAGTATCTTGCAGACATTCCCAGGAAGCCAGAAATTTTAAAGGCTGTTTTGCCTATCTTGTTTGTTGGTTACTTCTATATCCTGCATAGTGTCTGGAAGTTTCTTCTGTGAAGCAGGAACCCTGAAGGACCAACCTGTCTTTTAGACTGTTCAGCAATCACTTTTCTGTGGGTCCAGCATGTCCAGTTCATACAGCATACCATCAAGCAGTCCAGACAAGAGCAGTTTCTTGCCTAAATGGCTAGCCTTGTCACATTGAAGGCAAATTCCATGATGAGCTTTTTCAACACCTGTCAACCTCTTGAAGTAGATTGGTGCTGCCCAAAGCAGACAGGTCTTATTGTTAAGAAAAGTCAAAGTTCTTAAAACATTTTAAATGCCATATTCTGTAGGTATTTGAAGAGTTGAAAATTATGTAACTGAAATATATCTTTGTATATCTTGAAAACCTAACTAATATGACAACAAGTTTGACTATTATAAATGACTATTAATCTGTAATTTTTAATTATACACTATCTTTTTAAATGAGCTGTGTAAACATAATACCTTAAACAATAGCAGAAATACATATACTCAATATAACAAAGTTGACCTTAAATTTGTATTAAAAGACCATACCAATGCATGTTAAGCAAGTAATTTGCCAGCTGAGCTATAGTACCAATACTCCTTATTGTATATGTAAGAGGAAAATGTTCCCCAGTGTTTAAAAACATGAATCATAGCATAACTGAGAAAATCGGAACACAATGTTGTGCTATGTCACTTAGTAAGGACCTGTGATTATGAATAAGAAAATAAGAAAAAGAAAGAACCAGAGAGATCAAGACATCAAGAAGTAAATAATGGGTGGAATTTCAGCTCAGAAAATAAAACAAATTCATGCATCAACTGGGTCTGGGTTTATGCATTGATTCATGTATCATCTGATTCAGTTGAACAGAGTGGAACATTACGCACCTATTAATCTATCATAATACAGTCATGACCCTAAACAAATGTTCTTTAACCTCCCAGGTCATAAAAGTTAGGGAAGGTGGTATCCAACCTCTACAGTGAAGTGAGGATTGTGGTTAATGTGGCATACTGATTGCCTTAGGCTGAGGATTCATGCAAATACATCTTCAGAGACTATAATATGGCCTCACAAATGAAAAGAATCATCTTCTTTAGCAATGAGAAATGAATGCATTACCACAAAGACTTTTGAGTTTCAGGTTGAGCAACCCTTCAATGACCTGAGGCTTCTATTCATACTTTGAGCTACTTTCCTGAGCTCTGTAATATGGTAAGAGGCCAGAGGCTGAAACACTGGACCAGACAGCTTTTCTCTGTAGCAGAGAGAGGAACTATGTTTAAGAAGGCAGCTTCTGAGATAATCAGCAAGGCTGTGCTTAAGCAAGGTTGAGACCTGGTGACTTTGCTGCCAGGTGCACCTGCCCGCTTACAGTCACAATCCAATTCTATGTTCAGTTAGAATTTAGCGGCCACCAGGTATGTGAAAACTACCTCATACAAAACAGAATTACAGACTTTCTCTGTAAATCTGCCTATGTGTTAGTGAAAAACAGAAACATGAAGTAGACTGATTTTACCATAATTCTTTTCATGAGATTAGAAAGGTTGTTCTAGTCATTAGGCAATCTGATTTCTGGAACTAGTGACGTTTACCATGACTTAACATTGTTTAGCAATGTACATGTGTGTACAGTGTGAATATCTGTATGTATGTCCTATGTGTTGGCACATGTGTAGGAATACACATTGAAGCCATATATTGACATGGTCTATTTTCTTTGATCACTTCCTATGTTACAAATTGAGCTAACTGGACTGGCCAGGTTAACTAGCAGGTTGCTCCACATTTTCTGTCTTTGCTTCTGGAAAGGTATTACAAGGCTGACTGCCATGCCTAAGACTCTGTTCATATGGTGTTCATTATTTACAAGAAAAAGTGTAATTGTTTCTGTGTTCCTATTATCTTTCCATCACAGTGCATCCTCAGATTTGTTTCTCGAAGCACTGTGTCACGTAGGGACATATCAGTAAGTTCTTTATTTCTCTTACAGGAGCAGGGAGGAACTGCTTTCTTCATGTGGAATGCAGTCATTTTCCTGAAGTATCGTTTTGCAATGTGAGATTCCAAAGTCCTAATTGGAAGACCATAAATTGTCTTCAAAGATTTTATTCAACTGTTTATTTTCAGGCATACTTGTCAGTTTTTGTTTTCTCAGTTACTCATGCACTAACACACATGCAAATTTGTGTACATATTCTATACATTGTGAATTCTTGGGAAGGTTTAAAATAGTAAAGTCCTATAGCTTTAAGAGAATATTTTGTGTGTTTTGTTTTTGAGATAGGTTCTCTTACAAATCAGAATGGCTCTAAATTTACTATATAGAGGCTGGCCTTTTACTCTTAATTCTTCTGCCCTGCCTTCTAAGTGCTGGGCTTACAGGCATATACTACAACACCTACCATTATTAATTTCTTGTACAAAATGTGATTTTATAGCTAAATGAATGATATTTGGTAATTAACGTTTTCTGAATTATAAGCAAAAAAAACACAGGTTCTAGGTGGGAAAAAAGCTGCGCCGTTTAAAAATGCCAGCTTTCTGGGCCGTCCTGCCAGGGCAAACTCTGACTGAGGCAGGAGGGTCAACTACCGAGAGAGGACTTGACTGTTGTCTGTTGTAGCTCGCTGGCTGGCAGGGACCTTAAAACGCCATAGAAATGTGGCTATAAACATGGCTACAGCCTGTATCTCTGCCATGAGGCTGGAAAGCTAAGGAATGGACTGGATCTACCTGGCAAAGCCACAGCTTTAATCCTAGCCTATATTGCTCAGTAAATTAAAGACTCATGTGTTCAGAAAAAAAGAGATATATAGTAAAGAGAGATTCAAAGACAAAGAAAATTTTAAATGATTTACAGTGTGTTGAAAATAATATGCAGACTAAAAGTTAAAATTCTTAA